>NW_024572815.1:0-164907 GCF_018153835.1 Drosophila eugracilis | reverse complement strand
TTTTCCACGACCAGACATTTTGCGTTATTTATTTCACTTAATTCACTTTAGACACTAAAAACGAATGCTGCTCGCCGGTCGGTAGCCACATATTTATACTTTTTCGTCTGCCTTCTGCGTTCAGTTAGGGGTGGGTGCCTTAGACCTGAAAAGTTTGCTCGAAAAAAAGTATAAGGTCTGGAAAGGAAAAATTTGTATTTTATAAGTGAATTGTGTTTGTGAAATCATAAGTGAAGTGAAAATGCCGCCAAAAACTAGTGGAAAGGCAGCCAAGAAGGCTGGTAAGGCTCAGAAGAACATTACCAAGACCGATAAGAAGAAGAAGCGCAAGAGGAAGGAGAGCTACGCCATCTACATTTACAAGGTCCTGAAGCAGGTCCATCCCGATACCGGCATTTCGTCGAAGGCGATGAGCATTATGAACAGCTTTGTGAATGATATCTTCGAACGTATTGCTGCCGAAGCGTCTCGCCTGGCTCACTACAATAAGCGCTCTACCATCACCAGTCGGGAAATCCAAACGGCTGTTCGTCTGCTCCTACCCGGAGAGCTGGCCAAGCACGCCGTCAGTGAGGGAACCAAGGCTGTCACCAAGTACACCAGCTCTAAATAATTTCCTCAACGCGGATGCGGAGAAAGATCCAAAACGGCCCTTTTCAGGGCCACAATATATTATACCAAAGAAACAACATTTTCAATATACTATTTACCGTAACATTTTAAAATATGGATTTTATGATAACTTTATTTGTATTTTTTAATTGGTTTTATAAAATTTTTATTTTATAATCCAATATGAATTTTAAAAGAGATCAGTCGATTAGGCGTCAAATAGGCAATAGTGTCTCGAACTTATAAAGAATAATACGCTTGGCTACGTAGCGATGTCGTCGCATAAATGTAATTTGATTGGTCTCGTGTTGCCACTGCCAGCTTTACAAATTAAACGGATTTCAATTGAAAGTTTTTTTTCTCTAGTTAACAAAATTTGTAGCCCTGAAAAGGGCTTGTTTAAACTAATTTCAGATTTCGAAATCTAAAATCAAGATTGCGAGTGTGTACCAGGGTACTCTTTCACAATTTACTTCTTGGCAGCCGTAGTTTTTGCTTTTGGCTTCTTAGCGGTAGCAGGAGCAGTTGGTTTTTTCACAACTTTTTGGGCTTAGCTGACGCCGCTGGTTTGGCTTTTGGTGCTTTGACCGCCTTCGGCTTCGCTGCGGTCGATTTGGCCTTTGTTGCTGTTGTCGCTGGCTTTGCCTTAACAGCTCCAGTTTTCTTGGCATCCTTGGCCTTTGCCTTTTCGGTTTTCTTCTTTTCGGCAGTCTTTTTGGTGGCCACCGACTTCTTAGGTTTGGGCTTCTTCTCAGCACCTCCGGCGGTAGCTTTCTTGGCGGTGGCTCCAGTTTTCTTTGTAGCTATCTTTTTGCTTTTCACTTTCTTTTCAGCAGACGCAACCTTCGGCTTGGGATCCTTTTTGGCCGAGGCTGACAGTTTGAATGACCCGGATGCTCCCTTTCCCTTTGTTTGAATCAGCTTTCCATTGACCACGGCTGATTTCAAGTACTTCTTGATGAATGGAGCCAGCTTCTGTGCATCACATTTGTAGGTGGCAGTGATATATTTCTTAATGGCCAGAAGTGATGAGCCGCCACGTTCTTTTAAATTCTTGATGGAAGCGTCCACCATTTGTTGAGTTGGCGGATGCGATGGCGGTGCAGCAGCCTTCTTGGCCTTTGTAGTAGCGGATCCAGATGATTTTTTGGTGGACACCTTCTTTTCAACTGGCGCTGGTGGGGCAGCCACCGGAGAAGCGGACGTTGCAGCAGCAGAATCAGACATTTCTTTCACTTAAACACACTTTTTTGTTTAGAAAACGGCGCGCGCGATTGATACCGACCTCCTTCGCTCGGATGAGAATCGAGGAGGAGAGCACTTAAACTATGGGTCTGCCATCAGTCATATACGCCGTTGATGTTTGCTTGAAGTGCAAACTTATTTTATTATTTTTAATGATTAAAATCATTATTTCAAACTATGTTTTTATATTTATACATTCTTAAATAATTCATTAAGACTTTGGCCGTTACAACATGTTAATATTTGATTCGGTTGATTTTTTATTGCTATAGGAATTTGAACATTGACATTTGTAACTTGTACAATTTATATAAAAATATATTTTAAAATAAGAAATCTCAAACATTTTCTACAAGTTAATATTAAATATTAATATTTAAACCTTTTACTATGAGAATTAGAATAAATGTTATCAGTTATCTTTCATTTTGGTATTTTAAAGTTGCTTTCAAGTTGACTCTTGGCTACATAAAAAGTTGGCTTTCAGGTTATATTCGGCAATAGTTTTCGTACCGTTAAAAATAAAAATATTTAAAAATTGTATATTTTTTTGCTAATTGCTTGCTTAAATTATCCATCTGCATTCGTTTATTAAAATTGTTAGTCCTGTTTCGTTATAGTTTGTCCAAAATATGCTAATTTGTGTCCCATATGTAAGCAGCGATGAAGTCGCTCTGAAGTCTACATCAATAAAAAAATAGAAAATATGTATTTTTAATTATTTTTATTGATTAAATTAATAAATAATGAGTTAATAAACGCTGGTGATTTGTTTCGAGAATGGTTTTAACATTATTTCGATTTTTTAATGTTGGTTGAAAATGGTCATGTTTGTCCCATACAGCCTTCCCCCTTTCAAATATGCCAATATACTTTGTAGTCTTGTGGCATTTTTTTTATAAACCAAATAGTACAATTCAGAAATTTGTTTATTCCATCTTATTGTATTTTGACTTCTTGTCGAATATTAAAAACGGTCATAGTTGCAATGAAGCTAAAATTCATGAAAAAATATGTGATAAACATTTTTGAATAATTGGTTTTATTTCATAAATAATGATTTTATCGATGTATCTCAATTATTTTTAAATGTTTTTAACATTTGTTCAACTTATTACTGGTGATTGAAAATCATTATCCCTGACCTACAAAACATTCTCTCGTATAATAGTGATTTATGTTCACTATGTCCCCATCCTTGACCCGAATAATTTTTTAAAAATTAAAATTAAGTTAACAATATAACATTTTTAGAAGCCGGTAGAAGAAAAATTTATCTCATTGAATGTAATTTGTGGTCCTGAAAAGGACCGATTTTTACAAAAGATGGCGCATTGGCCGTAAGTTTAAGCAGTCATAGCTTAAGCGCGCTCTCCACGAATTCGCCGGGCCAACTGGATGTCCTTCGGCATGATGGTGACACGCTTGGCATGAATGGCACACAAGTTGGTATCTTCAAAGAGGCCCACCAGATAGGCTTCGCTAGCTTCTTGCAGAGCCATCACAGCCGAGCTCTGGAATCGCAAGTCAGTCTTGAAATCCTGAGCAATTTCACGAACGAGGCGCTGGAAAGGCAGTTTGCGGATCAGCAGCTCGGTACTCTTCTGGTAGCGACGGATCTCACGCAGGGCCACGGTTCCGGGGCGATAGCGATGAGGCTTCTTCACGCCTCCGGTAGCTGGGGCGCTCTTGCGAGCAGCCTTGGTAGCCAGTTGTTTGCGTGGCGCTTTGCCACCAGTAGACTTGCGAGCGGTTTGCTTGGTACGAGCCATCGTCAATTTTATTTCTTGCTGCTGCACACTGTTCACTTCACGTTTAAAAACACAATAACCGACTGTCGATTCGGCTACCTACTTATATAGGAAAACGGCAGGGTTAAAAAGAGAGAGAAGCAGAGGCATCTCATTTGCCGACAGAAAAACGAGACGGAGATATCGTTCGGACTCGCTCGTGTTTCCGGGGATTTAGGTATAAATAAGGGAGCACAAAAAATTTTGGTATTAGTTCTTCAGTGACTTTCGTGCGGTGTGTTAATATTAAAGAAAAAGTGAAAAATGACTGGTCGTGGTAAAGGAGGCAAAGGTTTGGGAAAAGGTGGCGCCAAGCGTCATCGCAAAGTGCTGCGAGATAATATCCAGGGTATAACGAAGCCAGCTATCCGTCGTTTGGCTCGTCGTGGCGGGGTGAAGCGCATTTCTGGTCTCATTTACGAGGAAACACGTGGCGTTCTGAAGGTGTTCTTGGAGAACGTTATCCGAGATGCCGTCACTTACACCGAACACGCCAAGAGGAAAACTGTCACAGCCATGGATGTTGTGTACGCCCTGAAGAGGCAAGGCCGCACACTGTACGGCTTCGGCGGTTAAAAAAAATTAGTACGACTTGTACTTCATTCAGCAATCGGTCCTTTTCAGGACCACCATTTCATTTTCCAATAGATAAAAGTTTTCAAAAAGATTTTTCGTTTCTTTGGCGTCTTCTGGGAACTTACATGAATGTAGATAGTTATTATACGAGAGTATTAGAATAAATAATTTATGCCGTTTGGTCGCGTGATTCAAGTAGAAGAATGTTATCTTTTATATATCGTGCTCGCTCTCAACTATATATTTTGTACAGACTGTACTGTACGCCATTCAGACACCGGCTAATGTATTAAGACAACAAAATATTTTTTTTTCCAGTTTGTGTCTGACTGCGTGCTGCCTGCAGCAGCGGTCTGTTAAACCCCAAAAGACAAAAGGTTTTGCATTTCCGATCTTAGGTAATTACTTATATTATACATATTCGAAAATCTTCATAATTCTTTGGTAAAAATATGGTCGTCCTGAAAAGGACGGTTGGGTTTATGTTTCTATGTACAAGTATATAGCTGGCTTCACTTATTTAAACGTTTAAGCCTTCTTCTCGGTCTTCTTGGGCAACAGAACTGCCTGGATATTGGGCAATACACCACCCTGGGCAATGGTAACGCCAGAGAGCAGCTTGTTCAACTCCTCGTCGTTGCGAATGGCAAGCTGCAGATGACGCGGAATAATCCTAGTCTTCTTGTTGTCACGGGCAGCATTGCCAGCCAACTCGAGAACCTCAGCGGCGAGATATTCCATCACGGCAGCCAGGTAAACTGGAGCTCCGGCACCAACACGCTCGGCATAGTTGCCCTTTCGGAGCAGACGGTGAATACGGCCCACTGGGAACTGAAGACCGGCACGGTTAGAGCGGGACTTTGCCTTTCCCTTCACTTTGCCACCTTTTCCACGACCAGACATTTTGCGTTATTTATTTCACTTAATTCACTTTAGACACTAAAAACGAATGCTGCTCGCCGGTCGGTAGCCACATATTTATACTTTTTCGTCTGCCTTCTGCGTTCAGTTAAGGGTGGGTGCCTTAGACCTGAAAAGTTTGCTCGAAAAAAAGTATAAGGTCTGGAAAGGAAAAATTTGTATTTTATAAGTGAATTGTGTTTGTGAAATCATAAGTGAAGTGAAAATGCCGCCAAAAACTAGTGGAAAGGCAGCCAAGAAGGCTGGTAAGGCTCAGAAGAACATTACCAAGACCGATAAGAAGAAGAAGCGCAAGAGGAAGGAGAGCTACGCCATCTACATTTACAAGGTCCTGAAGCAGGTCCATCCCGATACCGGCATTTCGTCGAAGGCGATGAGCATTATGAACAGCTTTGTGAATGATATCTTCGAACGTATTGCTGCCGAAGCGTCTCGCCTGGCTCACTACAATAAGCGCTCTACCATCACCAGTCGGGAAATCCAAACGGCTGTTCGTCTGCTCCTACCCGGAGAGCTGGCCAAGCACGCCGTCAGTGAGGGAACCAAGGCTGTCACCAAGTACACCAGCTCTAAATAATTTCCTCAACGCGGATGCGGAGAAAGATCCAAAAACGGCCCTTTTCAGGGCCACAATATATTATACCAAAGAAACAACATTTTCAATATACTATTTACCGTAACATTTTAAAATATGGATTTTATGATAACTTTATTTGTATTTTTTAATTGGTTTTATAAAATTTTTATTTTATAATCCAATATGAATTTTAAAAGAGATCAGTCGATTAGGCGTCAAATAGGCAATAGTGTCTCGAACTTATAAAGAATAATACGCTTGGCTACGTAGCGATGTCGTCGCATAAATGTAATTTGATTGGTCTCGTGTTGCCACTGCCAGCTTTACAAATTAAACGGATTTCAATTGAAAGTTTTTTTTCTCTAGTTAACAAAATTTGTAGCCCTGAAAAGGGCTTGTTTAAACTAATTTCAGATTTCGAAATCTAAAATCAAGATTGCGAGTGTGTACCAGGGTACTCTTTCACAATTTACTTCTTGGCAGCCGTAGTTTTTGCTTTTGGCTTCTTAGCGGTAGCAGGAGCAGTTGGTTTTTTCACAACTTTTTTGGGCTTAGCTGACGCCGCTGGTTTGGCTTTTGGTGCTTTGACCGCCTTCGGCTTCGCTGCGGTCGATTTGGCCTTTGTTGCTGTTGTCGCTGGCTTTGCCTTAACAGCTCCAGTTTTCTTGGCATCCTTGGCCTTTGCCTTTTCGGTTTTCTTCTTTTCGGCAGTCTTTTTGGTGGCCACCGACTTCTTAGGTTTGGGCTTCTTCTCAGCACCTCCGGCGGTAGCTTTCTTGGCGGTGGCTCCAGTTTTCTTTGTAGCTATCTTTTTGCTTTTCACTTTCTTTTCAGCAGACGCAACCTTCGGCTTGGGATCCTTTTTGGCCGAGGCTGACAGTTTGAATGACCCGGATGCTCCCTTTCCCTTTGTTTGAATCAGCTTTCCATTGACCACGGCTGATTTCAAGTACTTCTTGATGAATGGAGCCAGCTTCTGTGCATCACATTTGTAGGTGGCAGTGATATATTTCTTAATGGCCAGAAGTGATGAGCCGCCACGTTCTTTTAAATTCTTGATGGAAGCGTCCACCATTTGTTGAGTTGGCGGATGCGATGGCGGTGCAGCAGCCTTCTTGGCCTTTGTAGTAGCGGATCCAGATGATTTTTGGTGGACACCTTCTTTTCAACTGGCGCTGGTGGGGCAGCCACCGGAGAAGCGGACGTTGCAGCAGCAGAATCAGACATTTCTTTCACTTAAACACACTTTTTTGTTTAGAAAACGGCGCGCGCGATTGATACCGACCTCCTTCGCTCGGATGAGAATCGAGGAGGAGAGCACTTAAACTATGGGTCTGCCATCAGTCATATACGCCGTTGATGTTTGCTTGAAGTGCAAACTTATTTTATTATTTTTAATGATTAAAATCATTATTTCAAACTATGTTTTTATATTTATACATTCTTAAATAATTCATTAAGACTTTGGCCGTTACAACATGTTAATATTTGATTCGGTTGATTTTTTATTGCTATAGGAATTTGAACATTGACATTTGTAACTTGTACAATTTATATAAAAATATATTTTAAAATAAGAAATCTCAAACATTTTCTACAAGTTAATATTAAATATTAATATTTAAACCTTTTACTATGAGAATTAGAATAAATGTTATCAGTTATCTTTCATTTTGGTATTTTAAAGTTGCTTTCAAGTTGACTCTTGGCTACATAAAAAGTTGGCTTTCAGGTTATATTCGGCAATAGTTTTCGTACCGTAAAAAATAAAAATATTTAAAAATTGTATATTTTTTTGCTAATTGCTTGCTTAAATTATCCATCTGCATTCGTTTATTAAAATTGTTAGTCATGTTTCGTTATAGTTTGTCCAAAATATGCTAATTTGTGTCCCATATGTAAGCAGCGATGAAGTCGCTCTGAAGTCTACATCAATAAAAAAATAGAAAATATGTATTTTTAATTATTTTTATTGATTAAATTAATAAATAATGAGTTAATAAACGCTGGTGATTTGTTTCGAGAATGGTTTTAACATTATTTCGATTTTTTAATGTTGGTTGAAAATGGTCATGTTTGTCCCATACAGCCTTCCCCCTTTCAAATATGCCAATATACTTTGTAGTCTTGTGGCATTTTTTTTATAAACCAAATAGTAAAATTCAGAAATTTGTTTATTCCATCTTATTGTATTTTGACTTCTTGTCGAATATTAAAAACGGTCATAGTTGCACTGAAGCTAAAATTCATGAAAAATATGTGATAAACATTTTTGAATAATTGGTTTTATTTCATAAATAATGATTTTATCGATGTATCTCAATTATTTTTAAATGTTTTTAACATTTGTTCAACTTATTACTGGTGATTGAAAATCATTATCCCTGACCTACAAAACATTCTCTCGTATAATAGTGATTTATGTTCACTATGTCCCCATCCTTGACCCGAATAATTTTTTAAAAATTAAAATTAAGTTAACAATATAACATTTTTAGAAGCCGGTAGAAGAAAAATTTATCTCATTGAATGTAATTTGTGGTCCTGAAAAGGACCGATTTTTACAAAAGATGGCGCATTGGCCGTAAGTTTAAGCAGTCATAGCTTAAGCGCGCTCTCCACGAATTCGCCGGGCCAACTGGATGTCCTTCGGGCATGATGGTGACACGCTTGGCATGAATGGCACACAAGTTGGTATCTTCAAAGAGGCCCACCAGATAGGCTTCGCTAGCTTCTTGCAGAGCCATCACAGCCGAGCTCTGGAATCGCAAGTCAGTCTTGAAATCCTGAGCAATTTCACGAACGAGGCGCTGGAAAGGCAGTTTGCGGATCAGCAGCTCGGTACTCTTCTGGTAGCGACGGATCTCACGCAGGGCCACGGTTCCGGGGCGATAGCGATGAGGCTTCTTCACGCCTCCGGTAGCTGGGGCGCTCTTGCGAGCAGCCTTGGTAGCCAGTTGTTTGCGTGGCGCTTTGCCACCAGTAGACTTGCGAGCGGTTTGCTTGGTACGAGCCATCGTCAATTTTATTTCTTGCTGCTGCACACTGTTCACTTCACGTTTAAAAACACAATAACCGACTGTCGATTCGGCTACCTACTTATATAGGAAAACGGCAGGGTTAAAAAGAGAGAGAAGCAGAGGCATCTCATTTGCCGACAGAAAAACGAGACGGAGATATCGTTCGGACTCGCTCGTGTTTCCGGGGATTTAGGTATAAATAAGGGAGCACAAAAAATTTTGGTATTAGTTCTTCAGTGACTTTCGTGCGGTGTGTTAATATTAAAGAAAAAGTGAAAAATGACTGGTCGTGGTAAAGGAGGCAAAGGTTTGGGAAAAGGTGGCGCCAAGCGTCATCGCAAAGTGCTGCGAGATAATATCCAGGGTATAACGAAGCCAGCTATCCGTCGTTTGGCTCGTCGTGGCGGGGTGAAGCGCATTTCTGGTCTCATTTACGAGGAAACACGTGGCGTTCTGAAGGTGTTCTTGGAGAACGTTATCCGAGATGCCGTCACTTACACCGAACACGCCAAGAGGAAAACTGTCACAGCCATGGATGTTGTGTACGCCCTGAAGAGGCAAGGCCGCACACTGTACGGCTTCGGCGGTTAAAAAAAATTAGTACGACTTGTACTTCATTCAGCAATCGGTCCTTTTCAGGACCACCATTTCATTTTCCAATAGATAAAAGTTTTCAAAAAGATTTTTCGTTTCTTTGGCGTCTTCTGGGATCTTACATGAATGTAGATAGTTATTATACGAGAGTATTAGAATAAATAATTTATGCCGTTTTATCTTTTATATATCGTGCTCGCTCTCAACTATATATTTTGTACAGACTGTACTGTACGCCATTCAGACACCTGCTAATGTATTAAGACAACAAAATATTTTTTTTCCAGTTTGTGGCTGACTGCGTGCTGCCTGCAGCAGCGGTCTGTTAAACCCCAAAAGACAAAAGGTTTTGCATTTCCGATCTTAGGTAATTACTTATATTATACATATTCGAAAATCTTCATAATTCTTTGGTAAAAATATGGTCGTCCTGAAAAGGACGGTTGGGTTTATGTTTCTATGTACAAGTATATAGCTGGCTTCACTTATTTAAACGTTTAAGCCTTCTTCTCGGTCTTCTTGGGCAACAGAACTGCCTGGATATTGGGCAATACACCACCCTGGGCAATGGTAACGCCAGAGAGCAGCTTGTTCAACTCCTCGTCGTTGCGAATGGCAAGCTGCAGATGACGCGGAATAATCCTAGTCTTCTTGTTGTCACGGGCAGCATTGCCAGCCAACTCGAGAACCTCAGCGGCGAGATATTCCATCACGGCAGCCAGGTAAACTGGAGCGCCGGCACCAACACGCTCGGCATAGTTGCCCTTTCGGAGCAGACGGTGAATACGGCCCACTGGGAACTGAAGACCGGCACGGTTAGAGCGGGACTTTGCCTTTCCCTTCACTTTGCCACCTTTTCCACGACCAGACATTTTGCGTTATTTATTTCACTTAATTCACTTTAGACACTAAAAACGAATGCTGCTCGCCGGTCGGTAGCCACATATTTATACTTTTTCGTCTGCCTTCTGCGTTCAGTTAGGGGTGGGTGCCTTAGACCTGAAAAGTTTGCTCGAAAAAAAGTATAAGGTCTGGAAAGGAAAAATTTGTATTTTATAAGTGAATTGTGTTTGTGAAATCATAAGTGAAGTGAAAATGCCGCCAAAAACTAGTGGAAAGGCAGCCAAGAAGGCTGGTAAGGCTCAGAAGAACATTACCAAGACCGATAAGAAGAAGAAGCGCAAGAGGAAGGAGAGCTACGCCATCTACATTTACAAGGTCCTGAAGCAGGTCCATCCCGATACCGGCATTTCGTCGAAGGCGATGAGCATTATGAACAGCTTTGTGAATGATATCTTCGAACGTATTGCTGCCGAAGCGTCTCGCCTGGCTCACTACAATAAGCGCTCTACCATCACCAGTCGGGAAATCCAAACGGCTGTTCGTCTGCTCCTACCCGGAGAGCTGGCCAAGCACGCCGTCAGTGAGGGAACCAAGGCTGTCACCAAGTACACCAGCTCTAAATAATTTCCTCAACGCGGATGCGGAGAAAGATCCAAAACGGCCCTTTTCAGGGCCACAATATATTATACCAAAGAAACAACATTTTCAATATACTATTTACCGTAACATTTTAAAATATGGATTTTATGATAACTTTATTTGTATTTTTTAATTGGTTTTATAAAATTTTTATTTTATAATCCAATAGGAATTTTAAAAAGAGATCAGTCGATTAGGCGTCAAATAGGCAATAGTGTCTCGAACTTATAAAGAATAATACGCTTGGCTACGTAGCGATGTCGTCGCATAAATGTAATTTGATTGGTCTCGTGTTGCCACTGCCAGCTTTACAAATTAAACGGATTTCAATTGAAAGTTTTTTTTCTCTAGTTAACAAAATTTGTAGCCCTGAAAAGGGCTTGTTTAAACTAATTTCAGATTTCGAAATCTAAAATCAAGATTGCGAGTGTGTACCAGGGTACTCTTTCACAATTTACTTCTTGGCAGCCGTAGTTTTTGCTTTTGGCTTCTTAGCGGTAGCAGGAGCAGTTGGTTTTTTCACAACTTTTTTGGGCTTAGCTGACGCCGCTGGTTTGGCTTTTGGTGCTTTGACCGCCTTCGGCTTCGCTGCGGTCGATTTGGCCTTTGTTGCTGTTGTCGCTGGCTTTGCCTTAACAGCTCCAGTTTTCTTGGCATCCTTGGCCTTTGCCTTTTCGGTTTTCTTCTTTTCGGCAGTCTTTTTGGTGGCCACCGACTTCTTAGGTTTGGGCTTCTTCTCAGCACCTCCGGCGGTAGCTTTCTTGGCGGTGGCTCCAGTTTTCTTTGTAGCTATCTTTTTGCTTTTCACTTTCTTTTCAGCAGACGCAACCTTCGGCTTGGGATCCTTTTTGGCCGAGGCTGACAGTTTGAATGACCCGGATGCTCCCTTTCCCTTTGTTTGAATCAGCTTTCCATTGACCACGGCTGATTTCAAGTACTTCTTGATGAATGGAGCCAGCTTCTGTGCATCACATTTGTAGGTGGCAGTGATATATTTCTTAATGGCCAGAAGTGATGAGCCGCCACGTTCTTTTAAATTCTTGATGGAAGCGTCCACCATTTGTTGAGTTGGCGGATGCGATGGCGGTGCAGCAGCCTTCTTGGCCTTTGTAGTAGCGGATCCAGATGATTTTTTGGTGGACACCTTCTTTTCAACTGGCGCTGGTGGGGCAGCCACCGGAGAAGCGGACGTTGCAGCAGCAGAATCAGACATTTCTTTCACTTAAACACACTTTTTTGTTTAGAAAACGGCGCGCGCGATTGATACCGACCTCCTTCGCTCGGATGAGAATCGAGGAGGAGAGCACTTAAACTATGGGTCTGCCATCAGTCATATACGCCGTTGATGTTTGCTTGAAGTGCAAACTTATTTTATTATTTTTAATGATTAAAATCATTATTTCAAACTATGTTTTTATATTTATACATTCTTAAATAATTCATTAAGACTTTGGCCGTTACAACATGTTAATATTTGATTCGGTTGATTTTTTATTGCTATAGGAATTTGAACATTGACATTTGTAACTTGTACAATTTATATAAAAATATATTTTAAAATAAGAAATCTCAAACATTTTCTACAAGTTAATATTAAATATTAATATTTAAACCTTTTACTATGAGAATTAGAATAAATGTTATCAGTTATCTTTCATTTTGGTATTTTAAAGTTGCTTTCAAGTTGACTCTTGGCTACATAAAAAGTTGGCTTTCAGGTTATATTCGGCAATAGTTTTCGTACCGTAAAAAATAAAAATATTTAAAAATTGTATATTTTTTTGCTAATTGCTTGCTTAAATTATCCATCTGCATTCGTTTATTAAAATTGTTAGTCATGTTTCGTTATAGTTTGTCCAAAATATGCTAATTTGTGTCCCATATGTAAGCAGCGATGAAGTCGCTCTGAAGTCTACATCAATAAAAAAATAGAAAATATGTATTTTTAATTATTTTTATTGATTAAATTAATAAATAATGAGTTAATAAACGCTGGTGATTTGTTTCGAGAATGGTTTTAACATTATTTCGATTTTTTAATGTTGGTTGAAAATGGTCATGTTTGTCCCATACAGCCTTCCCCCTTTCAAATATGCCAATATACTTTGTAGTCTTGTGGCATTTTTTTTATAAACCAAATAGTAAAATTCAGAAATTTGTTTATTCCATCTTATTGTATTTTGACTTCTTGTCGAATATTAAAAACGGTCATAGTTGCACTGAAGCTAAAATTCATGAAAAATATGTGATAAACATTTTTGAATAATTGGTTTTATTTCATAAATAATGATTTTATCGATGTATCTCAATTATTTTTAAATGTTTTTAACATTTGTTCAACTTATTACTGGTGATTGAAAATCATTATCCCTGACCTACAAAACATTCTCTCGTATAATAGTGATTTATGTTCACTATGTCCCCATCCTTGACCCGAATAATTTTTTAAAAATTAAAATTAAGTTAACAATATAACATTTTTAGAAGCCGGTAGAAGAAAAATTTATCTCATTGAATGTAATTTGTGGTCCTGAAAAGGACCGATTTTTACAAAAGATGGCGCATTGGCCGTAAGTTTAAGCAGTCATAGCTTAAGCGCGCTCTCCACGAATTCGCCGGGCCAACTGGATGTCCTTGGGCATGATGGTGACACGCTTGGCATGAATGGCACACAAGTTGGTATCTTCAAAGAGGCCCACCAGATAGGCTTCGCTAGCTTCTTGCAGAGCCATCACAGCCGAGCTCTGGAATCGCAAGTCAGTCTTGAAATCCTGAGCAATTTCACGAACGAGGCGCTGGAAAGGCAGTTTGCGGATCAGCAGCTCGGTACTCTTCTGGTAGCGACGGATCTCACGCAGGGCCACGGTTCCGGGGCGATAGCGATGAGGCTTCTTCACGCCTCCGGTAGCTGGGGCGCTCTTGCGAGCAGCCTTGGTAGCCAGTTGTTTGCGTGGCGCTTTGCCACCAGTAGACTTGCGAGCGGTTTGCTTGGTACGAGCCATCGTCAATTTTATTTCTTGCTGCTGCACACTGTTCACTTCACGTTTAAAAACACAATAACCGACTGTCGATTCGGCTACCTACTTATATAGGAAAACGGCAGGGTTAAAAAGAGAGAGAAGCAGAGGCATCTCATTTGCCGACAGAAAAACGAGACGGAGATATCGTTCGGACTCGCTCGTGTTTCCGGGGATTTAGGTATAAATAAGGGAGCACAAAAAATTTTGGTATTAGTTCTTCAGTGACTTTCGTGCGGTGTGTTAATATTAAAGAAAAAGTGAAAAATGACTGGTCGTGGTAAAGGAGGCAAAGGTTTGGGAAAAGGTGGCGCCAAGCGTCATCGCAAAGTGCTGCGAGATAATATCCAGGGTATAACGAAGCCAGCTATCCGTCGTTTGGCTCGTCGTGGCGGGGTGAAGCGCATTTCTGGTCTCATTTACGAGGAAACACGTGGCGTTCTGAAGGTGTTCTTGGAGAACGTTATCCGAGATGCCGTCACTTACACCGAACACGCCAAGAGGAAAACTGTCACAGCCATGGATGTTGTGTACGCCCTGAAGAGGCAAGGCCGCACACTGTACGGCTTCGGCGGTTAAAAAAAATTAGTACGACTTGTACTTCATTCAGCAATCGGTCCTTTTCAGGACCACCATTTCATTTTCCAATAGATAAAAGTTTTCAAAAAGATTTTTCGTTTCTTTGGCGTCTTCTGGGAACTTACATGAATGTAGATAGTTATTATACGAGAGTATTAGA
Organism: Drosophila eugracilis; assembly: GCF_018153835.1. Classification (NCBI taxonomy): domain Eukaryota; kingdom Metazoa; phylum Arthropoda; class Insecta; order Diptera; family Drosophilidae; genus Drosophila; species Drosophila eugracilis. The sequence continues at coordinate 150,334 of NW_024572815.1, read as the reverse complement.
ATAAATAATTTATGCCGTTTGGTCGCGTGATTCAAGTAGAAGAATGTTATCTTTTATATATCGTGCTCGCTCTCAACAATATATTTTGTACAGACTGTACTGTACGCCATTCAGACACCGGCTAAATGTATTAAGACAACAACATTTTTTTTTTTTCCAGTTTGTGTCTGACTGCGTGCTGCCTGCAGCAGCGGTCTGTTAAACCCCAAAAGACAAAAGGTTTTGCATTTCCGATCTTAGGTAATTACTTATATTATACATATTCGAAAATCTTCATAATTCTTTGGTAAAAATATGGTCGTCCTGAAAAGGACGGTTGGGTTTATGTTTCTATGTACAAGTATATAGCTGGCTTCACTTATTTAAACGTTTAAGCCTTCTTCTCGGTCTTCTTGGGCAACAGAACTGCCTGGATATTGGGCAATACACCACCCTGGGCAATGGTAACGCCAGAGAGCAGCTTGTTCAACTCCTCGTCGTTGCGAATGGCAAGCTGCAGATGACGCGGAATAATCCTAGTCTTCTTGTTGTCACGGGCAGCATTGCCAGCCAACTCGAGAACCTCAGCGGCGAGATATTCCATCACGGCAGCCAGGTAAACTGGAGCGCCGGCACCAACACGCTCGGCATAGTTGCCCTTTCGGAGCAGACGGTGAATACGGCCCACTGGGAACTGAAGACCGGCACGGTTAGAGCGGGACTTTGCCTTTCCCTTCACTTTGCCACCTTTTCCACGACCAGACATTTTGCGTTATTTATTTCACTTAATTCACTTTAGACACTAAAAACGAATGCTGCTCGCCGGTCGGTAGCCACATATTTATACTTTTTCGTCTGCCTTCTGCGTTCAGTTAGGGGTGGGTGCCTTAGACCTGAAAAGTTTGCTCGAAAAAAAGTATAAGGTCTGGAAAGGAAAAATTTGTATTTTATAAGTGAATTGTGTTTGTGAAATCATAAGTGAAGTGAAAATGCCGCCAAAAACTAGTGGAAAGGCAGCCAAGAAGGCTGGTAAGGCTCAGAAGAACATTACCAAGACCGATAAGAAGAAGAAGCGCAAGAGGAAGGAGAGCTACGCCATCTACATTTACAAGGTCCTGAAGCAGGTCCATCCCGATACCGGCATTTCGTCGAAGGCGATGAGCATTATGAACAGCTTTGTGAATGATATCTTCGAACGTATTGCTGCCGAAGCGTCTCGCCTGGCTCACTACAATAAGCGCTCTACCATCACCAGTCGGGAAATCCAAACGGCTGTTCGTCTGCTCCTACCCGGAGAGCTGGCCAAGCACGCCGTCAGTGAGGGAACCAAGGCTGTCACCAAGTACACCAGCTCTAAATAATTTCCTCAACGCGGATGCGGAGAAAGATCCAAAACGGCCCTTTTCAGGGCCACAATATATTATACCAAAGAAACAACATTTTCAATATACTATTTACCGTAACATTTTAAAATATGGATTTTATGATAACTTTATTTGTATTTTTTAATTGGTTTTATAAAATTTTTATTTTATAATCCAATAGGAATTTTAAAAGAGATCAGTCGATTAGGCGTCAAATAGGCAATAGTGTCTCGAACTTATAAAGAATAATACGCTTGGCTACGTAGCGATGTCGTCGCATAAATGTAATTTGATTGGTCTCGTGTTGCCACTACCAGCTTTACAAATTAAACGGATTTCAATTGAAAGTTTTTTTTTCTCTAGTTAACAAAATTTGTAGCCCTGAAAAGGGCTTGTTTAAACTAATTTCAGATTTCGAAATCTAAAATCAAGATTGCGAGTGTGTACCAGGGTACTCTTTCACAATTTACTTCTTGGCAGCCGTAGTTTTTGCTTTTGGCTTCTTCGCGGTAGCAGGAGCAGTTGGTTTTTTCACAACTTTTTTGGGCTTAGCTGACGCCGCTGGTTTGGCTTTTGGTGCTTTGACCGCCTTCGGCTTCGCTGCGGTCGATTTGGCCTTTGTTGCTGTTGTCGCTGGCTTTGCCTTAACAGCTCCAGTTTTCTTGGCATCCTTGGCCTTTGCCTTTTCGGTTTTCTTCTTTTCGGCAGTCTTTTTGGTGGCCACCGACTTCTTAGGTTTGGGCTTCTTCTCAGCACCTCCGGCGGTAGCTTTCTTGGCGGTGGCTCCAGTTTTCTTTGTAGCTATCTTTTTGCTTTTCACTTTCTTTTCAGCAGACGCAACCTTCGGCTTGGGATCCTTTTTGGCCGAGGCTGACAGTTTGAATGACCCGGATGCTCCCTTTCCCTTTGTTTGAATCAGCTTTCCATTGACCACGGCTGATTTCAAGTACTTCTTGATGAATGGAGCCAGCTTCTGTGCATCACATTTGTAGGTGGCAGTGATATATTTCTTAATGGCCAGAAGTGATGAGCCGCCACGTTCTTTTAAATTCTTGATGGAAGCGTCCACCATTTGTTGAGTTGGCGGATGCGATGGCGGTGCAGCAGCCTTCTTGGCCTTTGTAGTAGCGGATCCAGATGATTTTTTGGTGGACACCTTCTTTTCAACTGGCGCTGGTGGGGCAGCCACCGGAGAAGCGGACGTTGCAGCAGCAGAATCAGACATTTCTTTCACTTAAACACACTTTTTTGTTTAGAAAACGGCGCGCGCGATTGATACCGACCTCCTTCGCTCGGATGAGAATCGAGGAGGAGAGCACTTAAACTATGGGTCTGCCATCAGTCATATACGCCGTTGATGTTTGCTTGAAGTGCAAACTTATTTTATTATTTTTAATGATTAAAATCATTATTTCAAACTATGTTTTTATATTTATACATTCTTAAATAATTCATTAAGACTTTGGCCGTTACAACATGTTAATATTTGATTCGGTTGATTTTTTATTGCTATAGGAATTTGAACATTGACATTTGTAACTTGTACAATTTATATAAAAATATATTTTAAAATAAGAAATCTCAAACATTTTCTACAAGTTAATATTAAATATTAATATTTAAACCTTTTACTATGAGAATTAGAATAAATGTTATCAGTTATCTTTCATTTTGGTATTTTAAAGTTGCTTTCAAGTTGACTCTTGGCTACATAAAAAGTTGGCTTTCAGGTTATATTCGGCAATAGTTTTCGTACCGAAAAAAATAAAAATATTTAAAAATTGTATATTTTTTTGCTAATTGCTTGCTTAAATTATCCATCTGCATTCGTTTATTAAAATTGTTAGTCATGTTTCGTTATAGTTTGTCCAAAATATGCTAATTTGTGTCCCATATGTAAGCAGCGATGAAGTCGCTCTGAAGTCTACATCAATAAAAAAATAGAAAATATGTATTTTTAATTATTTTTATTGATTAAATTAATAAATAATGAGTTAATAAACGCTGGTGATTTGTTTCGAGAATGGTTTTAACATTATTTCGATTTTTTAATGTTGGTTGAAAATGGTCATGTTTGTCCCGTACAGCCTTCCCCCTTTCAAATATGCCAATATACTTTGTAGTCTTGTGGCATTTTTTTATAAACCAAATAGTAAAATTCAGAAATTTGTTTATTCCATTTTATTGTATTTTGACTTCTTGTCGAATATTAAAAACGGTCATAGTTGCACTGAAGCTAAAATTCATGAAAAATATGTGATAAACATTTTTGAATAATTGGTTTTATTTCATAAATAATGATTTTATCGATGTATCTCAATTATTTTTAAATGTTTTTAACATTTGTTCAACTTATTACTGGTGATTGAAAATCATTATCCCTGACCTACAAAACATTCTCTCGTATAATAGTGATTTATGTTCACTATGTCCCCATCCTTGACCCGAATAATTTTTTAAAAATTAAAATTAAGTTAACAATATAACATTTTTAGAAGCCGGTAGAAGAAAAATTTATCTCATTGAATGTAATTTGTGGTCCTGAAAAGGACCGATTTTTACAAAAGATGGCGCATTGGCCGTAAGTTTAAGCAGTCATAGCTTAAGCGCGCTCTCCACGAATTCGCCGGGCCAACTGGATGTCCTTCGGGCATGATGGTGACACGCTTGGCATGAATGGCACACAAGTTGGTATCTTCAAAGAGGCCCACCAGATAGGCTTCGCTAGCTTCTTGCAGAGCCATCACAGCCGAGCTCTGGAATCGCAAGTCAGTCTTGAAATCCTGAGCAATTTCACGAACGAGGCGCTGGAAAGGCAGTTTGCGGATCAGCAGCTCGGTACTCTTCTGGTAGCGACGGATCTCACGCAGGGCCACGGTTCCGGGGCGATAGCGATGAGGCTTCTTCACGCCTCCGGTAGCTGGGGCGCTCTTGCGAGCAGCCTTGGTAGCCAGTTGTTTGCGTGGCGCTTTGCCACCAGTAGACTTGCGAGCGGTTTGCTTGGTACGAGCCATCGTCAATTTTATTTCTTGCTGCTGCACACTGTTCACTTCACGTTTAAAAACACAATAACCGACTGTCGATTCGGCTACCTACTTATATAGGAAAACGGCAGGGTTAAAAAGAGAGAGAAGCAGAGGCATCTCATTTGCCGACAGAAAAACGAGACGGAGATATCGTTCGGACTCGCTCGTGTTTCCGGGGATTTAGGTATAAATAAGGGAGCACAAAAAATTTTGGTATTAGTTCTTCAGTGACTTTCGTGCGGTGTGTTAATATTAAAGAAAAAGTGAAAAATGACTGGTCGTGGTAAAGGAGGCAAAGGTTTGGGAAAAGGTGGCGCCAAGCGTCATCGCAAAGTGCTGCGAGATAATATCCAGGGTATAACGAAGCCAGCTATCCGTCGTTTGGCTCGTCGTGGCGGGGTGAAGCGCATTTCTGGTCTCATTTACGAGGAAACACGTGGCGTTCTGAAGGTGTTCTTGGAGAACGTTATCCGAGATGCCGTCACTTACACCGAACACGCCAAGAGGAAAACTGTCACAGCCATGGATGTTGTGTACGCCCTGAAGAGGCAAGGCCGCACACTGTACGGCTTCGGCGGTTAAAAAAAAATTAGTACGACTTGTACTTCATTCAGCAATCGGTCCTTTTCAGGACCACCATTTCATTTTCCAATAGATAAAAGTTTTCAAAAAGATTTTTCGTTTCTTTGGCGTCTTCTGGGAACTTACATGAATGTAGATAGTTATTATACGAGAGTATTAGAATAAATAATTTATGCCGACCGTTTGGTCGCGTAATTCAAGTAGAAAAATTTCTTTTATATATCGTGCTCGCTCTCAACAATATATTTTGTACAGACTGTACTGTACGCCATTCAGACACCGGCTAAATGTATTAAGACAACAAAATTTTTTTTTTCCAGTTTGTCCGCCAAATGCAGCTCACGGAAGAGAACTATTCGGTGGCTTGGGGATTGATGATCAAGAGGTACAACAATCCTCGCCTCGTTTTCGCCCACCACATGAATGCCATCTACGCGGTGCCTAGGCTACAGAAGGACAACACAGAGTTAATATGGTCGATGTTAAGCACGGTCAATGTTTGCCTGGCTGTATTCCGCCGCGTTCAATCCTTGGACGGGGAATTGCAGTGGCTGGCACACTACGTAGCATTGAGGCTACCAAAGGAGACCCACAACGCTTGGGAGCACCATCAGGGAAGTTGTTCCACAGTTCCATCCTACAGAGAGTTGGAGTAATTTTTAAACGATCGGCTGGTTGTAATGGATGCGATTGAGAACCGAGGCTCGTCGTTCGACTCCGTTGCTGGCCCAGGACCTCCAGACCCTACCAAACGAGTGCGAGTGCACAGTGCACAGGAGCACGCTAGGCGCCCTAGCGGCTCCTGTTACCAATGCGGCGGCGACCATATCCTGCGTCGTTGCTCAACGTTTTTGACCCTAGACTGCTACCAGAGGAAGGACATAGTAAGCAGGGCTAAATTATGCATTAATTGCCCTTTCGCGCTGCACGAGTAATAAGGGTTGTCAAGTTTGTGGGCAGCGTCATCACACATTGTTGCATTTCCCTGTTTTGGCTCATAGCCAGTCGCCGAGCGGTGTGCCGCCGCATCATGTGGCGCCGACTCCTAGTGCACCTGCAAATAGGGAGAGCGTATCTCAACAGCGCAGGCAGCCAACGACAGACCAGAACCCCGGCGCATCTTACGTCATCGGATCTGTCTTCGAGAAATGTCCTTCTCGCCACAACTCGTATCACCGTGAGGAATTCGGTCAACGGACTGCACGCTGTCATAAACGCCCTGGTCGACCAAAGATCGGAGGCGACCATTGTCTCGTAGCGATCTGGCACCCGAACATCGATTTTTGGGATGGGGCTTGGGGTGCAAGTGTACTTTCAATTTTTAAATCCGTAGTAATGTTAACCCTGACTTTTCAGTAGTCGTTGATTCCGCGTATGTCCCGAATAAGGACTGTTTTAAGTTTAAGGTCTATTTTGAGATTCCAGCTAGGTTCACCAAACGGTGAACCTGGGTGACTCCCACAAGGCCCTTGACTATACCTAGAACGAAGCTGAGTGGCGCAGTTTTGGCCGTCAAGTTGGTGAAATGGCTTACTTCGGCTAAGTGGAAAAGCGACCTACCCATCGAATCGTTCTACTGGACGGATGCCACAATCCTTTTACACTTGCTGTACGGAGACATCACTAGTTGGAAGACGTTCGTGGCCAAAAGGGTCGCGTTCATTCTGGATCATTTTTTGCACTCGCAATGGAGGCATGTGGGCGTGACTGAGAATCCAGTGGACTGTGCGACAAGGGGACAGTCTCCGGGTGAATTGAAGGGATTTGGCTTATGGTGGCGAGGCCCTGAGTGGCTTACACGCAGTCCTAATGTCTGGCCTTCTATGGAGTTCGAGCAGGTCGACATCAACGATGCCGCACTAGAGGCGAAGGCGGCCAAAGTACGAGTTCACCACGCAGTCCCGCTTCCGTCGTTCGTTGGCAAATTTTCTACTTTCAGCCGGGCTGCACGAGTCACGGCCTATGCGTTGCGGTTCAGGCACAATGCTGTCGGCAAGGGGGAGAGGCGCATCGGCCCCCTAACCATTGAAGAGCTTGACTTTGCTTTAGGGACTATAGTGCGCATCGTGCAGCGGGAATCGTTCCCAATGTATTTGGCTGCAGTAAGAGATAGTAAACAGCTACCTGCGCGAAGTAAGCTTTTGAGCTTGACGCCGATCTTGTCGGAAGGCATCCTGCGAGTGAGGGGACGACTACGGCATTTTAACTTGCCATATGAGCGCCGGCATCCGATAATACTCCCAAGTTCACATCATTTCACTGAGCTGGTAATTCGGCACTCGCATGTTTTGACTCTGCACGGAGGTGCGCAGCTGACGATAGCGCATACACGCAAGCGGTTCTGGATAGTGACAGGAAGGCAGGCAGTTCGAAATGTGCGGAAATGTGTCCAGTGTTTCCGGGCACAGCCCTTCGCTTCGGCTCAGCTCATGGGAGACTTGCCGCTTCATCGAGTGAACCCCCCTAGTCGTCCATTCATTGCAACGGGAGTTGACTACACAGGCGCTATTGAGCTCAAGGCAGCACGGTTGCGAGGCACCAGCTTCTACAAGGGGTACATCGCCGTTTTCATTTGCCTTGCAACAAAGGCAGTGCATTTGGAAGCGGTGACAGGTCTCACCACTGAGCATTTTTTGCTGGCGATGGACAGATTCACCGGGAGGAGAGGGATGGTTCAGCACCTCTACAGTGACAACGGAACCAACTTTTTGGTGGCGGACAATCTAATGAAGAAGTTCTACTGTAAGCTTCAAGAAGATTACGATCAGCTTATAGCTCCCAAGCCCCGTGGCACTTCAATCCGTCTCAGTCGCCCTTTTTCGGCGGGCTGTGGGAGGCTAACGTGAAGTCTGTGAAACATCACCTAAAGAGGGTCATTGCGGATCGACGGCCCACCTATGAGCAGTTGACTACGGTGCTTATAAGCATAGAAGCATGTCTCAACTCGCGGCCGCTTTGTCCTCTCTTAGCGGACGCAGACGACCTAGAGTTGCACGCCGGCTCATTTCTTGATTGGTGACTCGCTGCATGCTCCTCCTGAGTTTCGCCCACAATCCAAGTCAATCCAAGCCAAGTCCTTCGCGAGCAGTTCCTGATCCAGCAGGTAATGGTACGTCATTTCTGGAAGGCTTGGAGTCGGGACTGGCTCGCACATCTACAGCAGAGGCCCAAGTGGTGCCGCGAGGCTGAGGGACTGCATCTTGACGACCTCCTTATCATCAAGGACGACCGTTTTCAGCCGTCGCAATGGCTACTGGGGCGCGTCGTCGAGCTACACCCAGGGACGGATACGTTGGTTCGAGTTGTCACGCTTAAAACCAAGCAAGGCCGGTTAAAGCGTTCGGTGTCGAAGCTCTGTCCACTGCCGATCCGATCATAAGCGCCCTCACATACACACCCCAATTATAATTAACTTGTTTCTTATGCACACTTCTTGTTTACTTTCCCATACTAGATTCTACCCCACAACCAGGATGGACCGGAAAAGCGAAGGTTTCTCATGCTAGGCCTAGCATTGGGTCTAGCATGTTAAGTTTGCTGCTTGTCCCAGTGTGCTGGAAGCTGGGAGCGGGGAGCGGAGAGCAATCAGCTGATCGCTCTCGCACTTTGGGACGATGCGTGGGAGCGAGAACGAAAACGGGAAGAGGGCAAAGGTAGCCGTCTTCGGCAAGCGAGAGAACGCGCACGTTGCATCTAACGCGGGACGCTATTTGAATATGTTATATATTAATAAACGTGAATTTTGTGAATTTATCGTTTAGTGTTTTGCATTGCATGGGAGCCCCTCTTACAAATATAAGGGGACACAACTCTACAGTGACTGTCAAAACAAACAAACAATCAAGCAAAGTGGATAATATTGAGATCGAAAAGTGTGCTAATAAAACTACACATGAGTACCAAGTGCTAACCAAGCCAAGGACGCTGTAATGCACAAAAAGAAAATACTACGACGTGATACTTATGAAACAGTAATCATGCCAAACCAGAACCCATCGTCCACCAGTGCGTTGCCATCAAAATGATGACGCACAGCCTTCAAAGTCGCATGCCGCGAGAGCTGCATACAATAACAACAAAATCACACTGTGGAAATTGACGACTTAAGTAACATGGAGTTCGAAAACGAATCCCTTAAGCGTAAACACAAGTCATTATCAGAGAAGGAAAGTGACACTCCGTCTAAGAAATCTGATTACTCCGATTCAGGCGATGAAGAAGAACAGGAAGAAATCGTGGCCTCTTCGACGAATGCAAATGTATCAAAAGGTAACATTATCGATCAATTAATCCAAGAACTCCAACTAATGAAGGAGGTCATCAACGTCCTCCAAGTATAACTTCAAATAGCAAAAACGGATGGGCAAATAACAAGAAACACCCAACAACCAGCACAGAAGAGGTTAACAATCAAGTCCTGGAATTTCCTGCGCTGGAACTTGTAAGACAGTCTAAGCCAATGTGTAATGCAAAGACCTCAACGAAAACAACGTCACCAACCGCCGGATCGATATCAAAGAACGAGTGCAGCTAGCGCATCTACCTCAAAGAAGCCAATAAAAACAACGACTGCAATTATCGGATCCTCTCCCGGCGATACGGTCATCAACCTACCAGTCATCGTACTATACAACGAAAAAAAAAAAAAAGAAAGGATCTATCCTGTCTAACAAATTTAACTAAAATGTAGTAAAAAAAAATGTTATGTATATAAAGGTGTTCTTAATGGATAATCTCATCCACACAAAAAATATCCTTTCTAAACATAAAATGTTATTCTTTTCAAACATCCCCATAAAATAGTACCGCCCTCATCCTTTGATAGTAGTGATATAAAAACCGACCTCCAAGAGGCTGTACCCGATCTAGAAATTACATCTGTAGAACCGTACAAAAACAAGCACTGGCTCGTAGTGATTATTATTATATTAAGAATATCTTTAAGATAATATACCTTCTTAACTGTAAAATTGACGTTGAAACTTTCAAGCCCCAGCTTAATCAACTATTGTTTGATTTGATGCGAGCGAGAGATTTTCGCACTGTAATATGCCCTACAGGTGCGTTAAATGCATCAGTGCACATGCCTCAGGGCAATGCAAGATACAGAAGCCTGAAGAAGGATCCAATGATCCTGAAAGATCGAAACAGACATAATGAAGCAGATTAATAAGCATGTCAAATCACACAACATACTAAATGATGAGCAGTATGGATTCCGGGAAGGAACGTTGCTCAACCATGCACTAATATCTGCAAATGCATTTATCTTTGAAAACATTAAACGCAGACGCTACACATTATGGATAAGAACGACATGTGGCAACATTGCAAGTATTCTTCAGTATCAATTAGACAGCGAAACATTCAAGAAGAATAAAATATACCGTTCTTTAATTTAGCAATTAAAAGCATTGGTGAAGGGACGCGCCAGACTCAAGGCCAATGAGGACGCGCACCAATCGGATGCCACATCGGCGGAGATGTCTTCGCAGCTGGAACATCTCAACAGAACCTGGAAAGAATTCAATGGATTTGGTGATGAAATAGCCATGTACTGCACCAATGGTAATGGCCTCAGCTCAAAGCGAGTTGCCTAAAATTTAAATCAGGTTCGCTGGTAGTTATTCAAAGACATTTAGAAGAGCACGGTGAAAAAATACAAAAACTCGACGACAAGTCGTTGGTTGCGCTGCTACAATTGTCTGAAACCTGGTTATGGGGTCAGAAAATGCAAATCAACGTTCAAGTGCAGACATTGTAAAGGTCAGCATCATTCACTGTTGTACCTTCAAGGTACGCAATACGCTATTGGTACAATTGCTCAAACTGGTGAGGATTAAGATGATCCTAACGCACACATTTTAATGGTGACAATGACGTCGCAAAAACGGAAGGCTCTCCAGCAATTGTATGTGCACAAGGCACTGCAAGTTCAACGCAATCACATGGATGGAACAGAAGCACAGACTCGAAACTGTCATCTGTATCTGTATACACGCACTTGGTATGGCTCGAACGCCGTCCCCCATATTGATCACAGGAATTTCATTGATCAAAGCAGACACAACAAGGGGATGGAGCACTCTACGCATCCAATCCCGTATTTCACAGGATCAACTGGTAGTCCAGGCTCACGTGCATGGAAGAATAACTTCATCATTGGAAAGGCAGATCATCGAAGCGTCTGCACTACAAGTATTTAACGGTGTGCAACTGGCAGATTAACAATTCAGCACAAGTGGCCCAATCGACATTCTTTTTGGGCAGCGATAACAAAGGCATGCTAATCGCTATTTCGTAAATTTTGGATGGGTTATCACACCACTGATTTCACCACAAGCAAGCAACCCTTCAATGAGTTCTGCAGCGGTTGAAATTGGTTGAAACTCGTTTCCCACAAAACAAATACGTAAGGGCAATGTGAACTTCATTAGACAATATCAAAATCTGGAACACATGCCAGAAATTTCCCCTACCGAAATTCCCAACGGGAGGAATTTCCACCACATCATCATGTATTGGGTCGACAACTCAGAGTAGTTTTCGACGGCTCATATCGCAACGCCAAAGGTAAGGATCTACACGACACACACTTGATCAGACCCAGTATTCAGAGAGACCTGTTTGCTGTGTGCATGCAGCTCCGTATGTACAAATACGTATTTTCAGCGGAGATAGTCAATATGTTCCGTCAAATATGTGTGAGTGAAAAACATAGAGACTTTCAGAGAATCATACTGCGAGAGGATCTGTCAAATCCTATCAAGCACTTCAAACTGCAGCATAAATCTTGATGGAAGAATTCAATGTTGATGAAGACTGATGTCTTGTGCTAAGCTTGCGCTTGAGAAATGGGTATCGAATACCAAATGCGGAGGATAACAAGGATTCATATATTCATATTCATATTCATTAATACATTCAACTTAATACATTCAACAACTCTTCTCTTTCAAAGCGAACGGTTGTGTTTTTGCGTGTTCTCGAGCGAATAAATCTTTTAATTTCTTCCCGAATCACTCCGTTGTGGTCACTTTTTTTTGCAAACGTTTATCTACTTAAAAACCGTCTTTCGATTCCGCGTCGTGCAGTGCATTTATTGTTATCTGTTTGCATAAAGCATTTATTGCAAACAAATATCAACAACTGTGGTCTGTATTCTTACATATTCTTGTACTTTGCTTTGTGCTATTAGTAACGGAACTTTCACCGCTTACCTCTCCCTAGTACAATATCTGTAGATCTCTTTTCTATATCTCCCACCAAAAACTCTCTCGAAAACGCACTCTCTCTCCCTCTCTTATACAACTTGCACTCTCTTATAACACCTCTCTCTCGCTAGCACTCTCTCGCTTACTCTATAGCCCTTAACTGTTTCTCTCAAACTCCCTTTCTTTCTTCCCTATAATATTTTCTGGCACAGTGGTTTATATTTCAAATTATTTTGCCAAAATGTCTGATATCATCTGTTGTATTAAAAAATGCAATAAAATTGTGTCGGTTGACCAAGTAAGTGTCCACTGTTGGCTGTGTGATAACATTGCGCACTCCAAGTGTGCAGGGTTTAAGTCAGCCACCATTCCGGATGCTTTGGGTCGTTCCGACTCTGGCTACTGTTGTGACAGATGTCGTGAGGCCCAGAAGGAAATTAAATCTTTTATGCGGCAGACTAAAAATGGGTTCGGTCAGGTATTGGTTGCTTTTCGAAAAGCTAATGACCTGTTTTCTGCGCTGGACACTCACAACACAACTGTTGAATCACAATTTACAACTGTTGAATGAGTCTCCTAAGCGCAAAAAAACGTCCCGTTTGCCGCCGGCGGTTACCGCCAGTAATGCAAATAACTTCCTTCTCCCTCCGTCTGATGTTCAACAGTCTCCTTCATTGTCACCGCTGCCGTCTACCACTCCAATCGTGACGACACCGGTAACAGCCCATATTTCGGATCCCGAAAATGTTGCTAAGGTGCGTAGGCATTTGTCCGATGAGCAGTCCGAGGTAGTCGCATTGGACCCTCCCGTGCCAAAGGTTCTACAAGCCCAAAAAAATGTACCCTTAACTCACCAGAGGAACTTAGGGATTTCCGGATTACCGGCGCCCACTGGTAGCGTGAGGAAACCTCCCGCCCCGCCAAAACCCTTGATTGGTATTCCTCTAGAGAAACACATTTTTGTTTCCCGGCTTTCCCCTGATACGTCCGAATCGGACATCTTAGCTTACATTTAAGCAAAACTTAAAGTCGATATTAGAGTGGAAAATATTACTAAATATAAATATTCCTACGCTAGGAACGTGGCATCTTTCAAGATCCGTGTTCCTCCGATGGCTTTTGATGATATCTGTTCGACCAATTTCTGGCCGCAACATATTTTCGTTCAAGAACATCAGCTTAAGAATAAAAAAAAGAAAAAAAGTCGCCCTTTAGTAGTAAAGCTTCCACAAGTAAACGCTCCTGCCAACCTAAAAAACTAACATCATCCTTTATTCTTACGTACCAGAACACAAGAGGCTTACGTTCTAAACTGTCTAATTTGTTCTCGGTAAGCTTCTCGTTTGCATCCCAGGTCATTGTGTTTACCGAAACCTGGTTTACTCCAGAAATTCTTAATTCTGAAGTTTTCCCCAGTAGGTACACAATATATAGGCTTGACCGATCCCTCGGAAATGGTGGTGGAGTCTTAATTTCAGTGGACTCTAATCTCGTTTCCGAGGTGATAAATCTTCAAACTGGAGACTTAGAATTTATTACAGTTAAAATCTCATTGTCTAGGTTAAAGTTATACATCACTTGCTCTTATATTCCGCCTAAGTCCGATTCCTTGACATATGAGCGGCACCTAGCAGCCATTCAGCCTGTCTTCTCAATGTTAGCGGACATGGATCAGCTGGTGGTGTTGGGTGATTTTAACCTACCCCTTTAACACCTACGTCGCATCACGACTTTACTGCGGGCATGTTAGACATGTCACTGGCTCAAATTAATCATAAAGGGAATTCTTTAGGTCGTTTGCTCGATCTGTGCTTTCTCTCTGATACGGACGCCGTATCCATATACAGAGCTCCACCTCTCACACTCCCCGAAGATCCTTATCATCCAACATTAGATCTTACGATCGATACGGGGCTATGCACTAAGCCTAAGAACAATTACGCTGATAAGAAAATTCGATGTTTTCGTAAAGCCGACTTTAAAAAAATTAATAATTTTATCTCAGAATTTGACTAGTCCGATTTGTACGCATGTACCGATATGTCGACTGCTCTAGATATATTTTATAGTACATTAAACGCCCTCGAAGCTAATCAGACATGGGAGCTACAGGACTTACCAGAAGGAAAGAAAGCCATCGGTAGTATGTGGGTTTTTGGCATCAAAGGAGATAAGGATGGCAATGTGTTGCGATTTAAATCGAGGTTGGTGGCTAAAGGATGTGCACAACAATATGGTATCGATTTTATCGATTGAGACTTATTATATCTCTGGCTGTTGAGCATAACTTATTTCTACATCAGATGGATGTATCGACAGCTTACTTAAATAGCGAATTGAGCGAAGAAGTCTATATGAAGCAACCCGATGGATTTGATAATAAACATTATGGAAAAGTTTTGAGACTAAAGAAGTCACTTTACGGACTAAAACAGAGCGGTAGAGAGTGGAACGCCAAGCTCAATGAAGTCTTGCAAAAACTGCATTTTGTTCCCTGTGCCAGCGAGCCGTGTGTGTACACACGCAATGAGAAGGACAATATTAATATAATTTCAGTATATGTCGACGATCTTCTTATTGCAAGCTCATGTAAAGATGATTTGATTGGTATAAAAGAGTCAATTGCCAAAGAGTTTAAAGTAGTAGATAGCGGACAGCTTAATCATTTTTTGGGCATCGAAGTTGATTTGGAGGCAAATTCCCAAGTTAAGTGTACCGATCCTAACTGCAAGCCTATTAACGAAAAGGACTACCAGTCACTTATAGGATCACTAATGTATTTGGCAATTACAACCAGGCCAGATATAATGCATTCAGTTGCAAAACTGGCCCAAAGAATTGTGAACCCACATAAGGAGCATGAAGTCGCTGCCAAGCGTATACCAAGGTATTTGAAGGGCACCTCAAACTTAAAACTTCATTATCATGCAACAGGTAAACCGATTCATGGTTACGTCGACGCAAATTGGGCAAATGACACATCGGATCGTAAATCCTACAGTGGATATGTCTTCATAAACGCAGCTGGTCCAATATCCTGGGAGTCCAAGAAGCAAAGTCTGGTGGCATTATCCAGCACGGAGGCCGAATATGTTGCATTGTCCATTGCAGCAAGAGAAGCAGTATTTATAAAAAAAGTTTCTGAAGGAAATGGGTTTTTGATAGATCACTCAATTTTAATTTTTTGCGATAATCAGAGTGCTTTATGTTTAGCTAAGAATCCAGTATTACATAATAGAGGTAAGCATATCGACATAAAGTACCACTATGTTAGGGAACTTTATTCCAAAAAGGAAATTGATGTAAAATATATATGTACAAATGACATGTTTTCAGATATTTTAACAAAAAACCTACAGAAAAACAAGCATTTAAAATGTATAACTGAAATGAATTGTTTCTGAATATGTTGTTGAGAAGGAGTATTGAAATACTAAAATATTATGTATGTTAATTTGGCAACAACCATATACTGAAAGTTGGTCGCACTGATCTGAATAAGTCTTTTTTGTTTTTCTGGAAACTTCCTTCTTCTTGTGTTAACTTCCAAACGACTCAGAACGATGTCACGCTTATGTCAAATAAAACAGATATTAAACTTTAACTAAATCGCCTCGCGTTTTATTCCACCATTTCCAATAAAAATAAATGACGAGTTCTATGAAAAGAAATGAAAAAACTTTCTGTGATATTTGATAAACCAATGTATTTGGGTTTTGCTGTATTGGACTTATCAAAGTGGAAAATGTATGATTTTCATTACCAATAAACCCAAATTTCAAGAAAATTTATTTTTAAATTACATGGATACAGACTCATTTATCTATACTAAAAAAACTGACGATTTTTATAAGGATATTTGTGGTGATATTGAATCAAAATTTGATACATCCGATTATTCAGATAGAAGAATCGATTTATATAATTTTAAAAAAGTTAATAAAAGGAGGTTAGGATATTTTAAAGATGAGTTGAATGGAAAACCAATGAGTGAATTTATAGGTCTATGCTCCAAAGCTTATAGTTATAAAATAGATGAAGTTAAAAACTCTGTTAATAAAGCAAAAGGTGAGTTCCAGAAATTTAACTATGGATCATTATAAAAATGTATTACTCACTGGAACTCCACTATATGGTAGTAGGACAGTGTTTAGATCAATGGCACACAAAATATCAACAAATGGGGTATGTGAGAATGTGCTTTGTGCTAATGATAGTAAAAGAAAACGAAAACATAATGAAACAGAGTTTGCAATGTTAAATCACGATGATCATGGTACTCTATCAATAAAACATAAAAGGTTAATGGAAAAGGTCATTTTGGATAGTATAAATTTCTTAGAACTTGAAAATATATTCTTAAGAGATATCATAAATGGGAGAAATACAGATATCAATACATTAAATGAACTTAGAGATAAGCAAGTAAACATAGAACAAGAATTATTTTATAAGTCAATTGAATTGGAAATGTTTTACTTTGATCGAGATTGTGGTAAATATAAGTAAAACAAAAATAAATTGTAAAAAACATAAAATATTTGATTAAAATTTTTAGTATACACATTATAAACTTGTACATTTATATGTATGTAAGTAAATATATTTATTAAATTTAATTATATGTTATAATTTATATATATATTTGTATTATAAAATTTCATCTTTATTTACCCAGCTGGCTTCGTCCATTGTAAAGCCAAGCCAAGCAACACACAGTGTCCTCGGTAGTTTAGCTAGTGGAAGTGTAGCCATTGGAAAAACAATATACAACATTACATTACATTACAATCTTTGCTCAAAAATATATACCAAACCTTCGAGGAGTATTTATGAGGGATTTACTTCCACGTTCTCCAAGAATTCGAAAATGTGGTATAGTAAACCTAGATGATTCACAATCAATTGGTACACATTAGGTCGCATATAACAAAAATAAAAATGATATACATTTTTTTGATAGTTTCGGAAATCTGCAACCACACAACCACCTGCCTACTTCAAAATTCACAGTCCAAGTCTCGACTTTACATTCAACAGACGTTGTAAAAATAAAAAAAATCAATTGCTTAACAACTAAAAAACAACTGCTAAACAAAAAAAAAAACAACTGCTAAATAACAAAAAGCAACTACTAAACAACAAAAAATAACTGCTAAACATAAACAAACAACTGCTAAATAACAAAAAACAACTGCTAAACAACAAAAAACAACTGCCAAACAACAAAAAACAACTACTAAACAATAAAAAACAACTGCTTAAACAACGAAAAACAACTACTAAACAACAAAAAACAACTGCTAAACAACAAAAAACAACTGCTTAACAATGAAAAACAACTGCTAAGCAAGAAAAACAACTGCTAAAAAACAAAAAGCAGTATATCTATATAATAAAATAAATATGGAGAACAACAACTATAAGAAGGAGGAGACTACAGAAGTCGAATTAGATCCTACTGACGAGGATAATAGGAAGACACCTGTTAAACCGAAAAGTTTGGTTTGCTTTTTCAACGAGAAGAACGATGAAAATCATGATGCCGCTGAAACAGCGTTCATACCAATTGATGTTGAAAATAATGCAAAACAAAAAAAGCTTGAGACGGTAACTCAAGAATTCAATAGATTTAATAAGAAATCTATTTTGTCACAAGCAAGGGTACCTGAAAATGTAATGTTCCCCATCTTCAAGGCGGAGTTTAAAAGGACGAAGATTAGAAAATCCCTTGTTCTGGAGTTGGAGGATTACTTTCTATACACCCCGGAAAGGCATACACATCTTCGTCAGGAATTTATTGAGGAAATGGTTGATGGAAATTTTTATATTAATAAAAAGAATGATAATTTATATCTAGAAATAAGTAAATAAAATATAAAAATAAATAAAAAAAAACAATTTTTTTAACAGTATAGATCGAGTAACTGAAGAGTGATTACAAACACATTATAAAAAATTTTTAAAATTTATTTTATCTAAATTTATGCAGGTTTCAATATTGAATGTGTTAGCTCAGTTAACAAAAGCGAGATCTGCCTTGAAGAGAAAGTTTGATGACCTAAAACAATTAAAGAATCAAAGTGTTATAGAGTTGGAGGAAACATTTAAGCCTATTACATAACCTTTACAGGAACTTGTTAACGAAAATAAAAAGCAAACATTTTAAAAACAAATGTAGGAGTCAAGGTTAAACCTGAATTATACGAAAATGAAAAGTATGAGAATGATCTGACAGATGACAATGATCTGTATTATACAACCAATGGGAGACAACATCAGACAAAACGAAACTTATCTCAATACCGATCTATGAATGATAGTGATTCGTATAATGATTTCTTTTCACAAACAAATGTTTTTTAAAAAGGAAAGAAAGGCGAAATATATAATGATGATGTGGACAAAGGGAGTAAGCCGGAAGCTATATCAATCCCTATAAAAGAAAATGAAATGAGGGAAGATATAAATATAGAACTCGAGATAGATAATAAAAATTGTGATTTTAATATCAGTCATTTGAGCCGGGAAAATATATTGGACAAGGCTTACGGACCTAAAAAAAGTTTAGATAATGTATTAACATTCGGGAATAGTGAATTAATATTATTGATAATAAGATTCATTTGTCTAGTGGAATGAGTTGAGAACTAACTCCTGGTCTTTACTCTCTTATATTTTATAAACACCCCCAAAACTATAATGATCATGATTTGAAAACATATAAAAATATTATTTTAGAAATAAATGTTCACAGATTAGGTTATAACGTAAATAATCGAATTAAAGGTTCACGAAAATTTAAATATAATACGAGGTGTGTTCAAAAAGTAAGGTGACTCTTCAAATTTCGCGAATTTCAAATTTTTCGATTATCGATTTTTTTGTTTTGTTATATTGGTACACTCTTCCCTAACATCTGTACCAAGTTTCAATGGAACATCCTCTTTTGTTTGGTTGTGAGAGGCGTAAAGTTACAAGTTGTTTTGCGAGCTCGGCGATTTTTTGCTATCGAAAAATATGGATCAAAGGATTTGGATTTTTTGGCCAAAAACAACACCACAATAATGCCTCAGCCACCATATTCACCGGATTTGGCCCCATGTGACTTTTTCTTGTTCCCAAAACTGAAGATAATCGAAAAATTTGAAAAATTTGAAATTTGAAAAGTCACCTTACTTTTTGAACACACCTCGTATAACTTCTAAAAGGTTTCGATAATCGAAAAATTTGAAATTCGCGAAATTTGAAGAGTCACCTTACTTTTTGAACACACCTCGTATACTAAAATTATTTAAAAAATAATAAACGATAATGAAAATGGTACAACATCCACTCCACTTCGTACGAAAACTTGTTTCGGTTATATGACTCTGGAGGAATCGAAACCAAATTATATATATTGGAATGATGTGAATGAACTAGTCGAACGTTTACAAATTTTAGTGGCGTTAAAAACAGCGGGTAACAACAATCACAATAATGAGATTTTCTCAATAGTAGAGGAACTGCGAGAGGAGGGAATTATTGTTTAATTAATGTATATATATTAAATAAAAAAGATTTTTATTATCATCATAACTATATTTTTAAGTATGTAACAAAACCGACAGCGATACCAAAAAAGACAACAATTGAAATAGAAGGTGTAGCCTATACAACAATTCGAAGAATATGATTAAACGAGCAATTGTAAATGAGTTGCACGGACCGTCTCGTAAACATTTTCAACGAAGACGAGTCATTACGAACGATCTGTGGCAAGCAGATTTGGTTGAAATGGGGTTATCAACTTATCAAGGGTTATCGTTACTTATTAAATGTAATTAATACGTTTTCTAAATTTGCTTTGGGGTGAGAGAAAATCTTAAGATCAGGTCATGGAACACCAAAAAATTTACAAACAGATGATGGAAATCAGTTTTTTAATACAAAATTTAAACAATTAATGAAACGTTATGATATAAATCATTATTCGACGTTCAGCTTTCTTAAGACATCAATTGTGGAGCGTTTTAATAGAACACTCAAAGAGTCAATGTGGCGTGAGTTTAGTTTCAATCGGAAATATAAGTGGATAGATATTTACAAAAAGTGGATATTTGATTACAATAATAGAATACATAGAACGATAAAAGAGAGCCCAATCAGTGCCAACACAAAAGTAATGAAAAACAAATATTACAAGACTCATATAATCATATAAAGATGAAATTTTATAATACAAATATATATATAAATTATAACATATAATTAAATTTAATAAATATATTTACATACATAGATATAAATGTACAAGTTTATAATGTGTATACTAAAAATTTTAATCAAATATTTTATGTTTTTTACAATTTATTTTTGTTTTACTTATATTTACCACAATCTCGATCAAAATAAAACATTTCCAATTCAATTGACTTATAAAATAATTCTTGTTCTATGTTTACTTGCTTATCTCTAAGTTCATTTAATGTATTGATATCTGTATTTCTCCCATTTATGATATCTCTTAAGAATATATTTTCAAGTTCTAAGAAATTTATACTATCCAAAATGTCCTTTTTCATTAACCTTTTATGTTTTATTGATAGAGTACCATGATCATCGTGATTTAACATTGCAAACTCTGTTTCATTATGTTTTCGTTTTCTTTTACTATCATTAGCACAAAGCACATTCTCACATACCCCATTTGTTGATATTTTGTGTGCCATTGATCTAAACACTGTCCTACTACCATATAGTGGAGTTCCAGTGAGTAATACATTTTTATAATGATCCATAGTTAAATTTCTGGAACTCACCTTTTGCTTTATTAACAGAGTTTTTAACTTCATCTATTTTATAACTATAAGCTTTGGAGCATAGACCTATAAATTCACTCATTGGTTTTCCATTCAACTCATCTTTAAAATATCCTAACCTCCTTTTATTAACTTTTTTAAAATCATATAAATCGATTCTTCTATCTGAACAATCGGATGTATCAAATTTTGATTCAATATCACCACAAATATCCTTATAAAAATCGTCAGTTTTTTTAGTATAGATAAATGAGTCTGTATCCATGTAATTTAAAAATAAATTTTCTTGAAATTTGGGTTTATTGGTAATGAAAATCATACATTTTCCACTTTGATAAGTCCAATACAGCAAAACCCAAATACATTGGTTTATCAAATATCACAGAAAGTTTTTTCATTTCTTTTCATAGAACTCGTCATTTATTTTAGTTGTACTATTCAAATTTAATTTTAAAATTAAATATTTGGCACAATGTTTTTTTCGACCGAGTTTATGAACATCTGTAGACTCCCATGTAGTTACCAATTTAACCTCTACACGTTTTTCAGGATTTTCCATAGTTTTCCCATAAACCGAGTTGTTCATTAATTTAAAAAAATCTTTTTTAAATTCATTCTTGGCATTCTGTCTACGTAAAGTATTTAAGTCAATATAACTCTTTAGCCAAGGTTTTTGTAATAAGCGAACCCCTCTATGAATATAATGGATTACATAATTTTTTGTTCCAGAGGTCAGCTATTAATTTTTTAACTTTATCCTCTTTAGATGCAAAACTATTTGACGGGCGAAACGGAAGAAATACATTATGAAGGATGATTCCTTTGTTGGATCAAAATCTGTTAAGTATTTGTTATTTGCCTTTGTATATCTATGACAACATTGTACTAAGCCCCCTCGAATGCTATTATCTAATAATAACTCTAGTTGAATATTTGTGGTCTTTAACATGGCTGCCCAAGATAGACCTGGTGTAGTAAAAACTGAGCAACTGAGGGTGTAATGAATAAATTTGTAAACATATTTTTCTAAAATTTTCAAATATATCAGTCAATAGGAATACATCAGTTTTTAAATACAACTCTAGATAATCCTTCAGACTTGAACAAAAAAAATTGTGACCAGACATTATGTGGGTGTTCATAATCATCTTGAGCGCATTCCTTTTCTGTCAAGTTACTATAGAATGCTGCTCTTAATGGTAGGGAAGTTTCCTCCAGTCGACTAGCTGAATCTAAATATTCATAAGGAAAGATACCCTTTTTACGCATAAGCCCAATTCTATTTCATTTTTAAAAAATATTTTTACTGTATTTAACTGATCATCAATTAATTTAGAAGCAAGGGTATCTAAAATTGATGGCATAAATCTGAATGTGTCAAGAAATCGAATTTCGAAATTGTTTCCATTTGAAGTTTTTATGGTTTTGGACACCGAAATATATTGTTCTTTATTTTACTGGGATTGCATACATACTATAAGGAGTTTTAGCCAAGACTTCAATAAATAAATGACAATCATACTTAGAAAAATTATGGAAAAACACTGTTACAAAAAAAGTTACACTTAGAATGAGCTGCACCCCTAAATAAACCTGTTTAATGGCAATGATCCCTAACTCTATCATGTAATAATATTTTTTACATATATGTCAATTTAATAAATCATGAAATTCACACTCGTCTTCAAGAGTCATTATGATTGGTTTAAAATTGTACAAGAGAGTCTACAAAATTTGATTCTGCGTTACTACCTGATTTTATTACCATTTTATCTAGCTTAGATTCAAAGGCACACGTAATTTTATATAATAACAGTCTTATGTCTTAGAGCAGCATCCGCAGATCCAGAGAATTCAGAATGTAGAAAAACACTGGTATAATTTACATAGTCTCTACTCCAAGTTACATTTAGAATGAGCTGCACCCCTAAATAAACCTGTTAAATGGCAATGATCCCTAACTTATCATTTAATAATATTTTTTTACAAATATGACAATTTAATGAATCCTAAAACTCAAACTCGTCTTCAGGAGTAATTATGATTGGTTTAAAATTGTACAAGAGAGTCTACAAAATTTGATCCTGCGTTACTACCTGTTTTTATTACAAATTTATCTAGCTTAGAATCAAAGGCACACTTAATTATATAATAAGCATAAGCTATAGGTATATGAGAGATTAAATTAAATAATTTTGGGCTTACTTCAATATTTCTGAGCTCCAGTTCACATTCAAAGTCGGCGTACACGACGAACGGAACCTCGAGCTGCTTGCGGTATTGGGTAAACTCCAGAATTCGCTTGTGTAATTCCGGTAGCTTGGAGACTTTTCCGCTCAGATCCAGGGAATTCAGACAAAATGCTTTCCGATTTCTATATTTCGGGTATAGGTCATAGGAGTCCAAGATCATTACATTACGTTTGGTGTGTTTGGTGTCATTGGAAAGCATTTTTCAAACCCTTTCCAATAGTACGCTTTATACGATTGTAAGTTAAAACTGCAACTTTTCATTAAAACGCTTAAAAATAAATTTCCACACCTCCGAGCACAAGCAGATATCAGCACAAACTTGAGGATTGGGGTGAGTTTGCAGCTCCGCGCATAAGCAGACCCGAGCGGACACTTGAGGGTAGGGGTGAGTTTCCAGGTGGACTCGCCCAAGAGATAGCAAAGGGTCATGTCTTTCAGAAAACCAATGGAGGAACGATCTTTTAGAATACCTGACTCAGGCGCACACATACATACCGAGTATCCGTGCATATAAGTATTTAAAATTTTAAAATCAATTCAGCTGAACATTAAACTGATGTATTATAATCATCCTATGTCATATGTTCTAGCTACTAGAAATATCTTAGAAACATGTTCTCAGAAAACAATTACTGCAACGTTACTTGTATCCCTTTTCTCCTTACTTACTGAAATCTACAAATTCTGAAATTTGAATAAACAACTTGAAACATTGACTTATACTTGACTATGCACTTTACAATTTTATTATGGTGCGTCCATGAACGTATATCGGTTCTCCATATCGTTACATTTTATTACTTCTTTGAACACGTGCACTGATTTTAAAAACTATAATTTATGGGTTTATGATTTCTGTGCCAGAATCCATACTGACTAAAAGGGTGAGGTGGAATCCTTATCACAGGAGACGACCGATAATCGGTTTCGGGGTGGGGGAAACCATGTTTTTATCACTAATGTGACAGCTTAATAGCCCATAAATCTGTGCCAGAACCAGCGTTTTCTACCTACTTTTGTATTTAATTCATTTATTATATCTCTTAAAAATATATTTTCAATTTCTAGGAAATTGATACTATCCACTATATCCTACTATATCCGACTATTGCGGTGGCAAGCAACAGGTATTGGGTATTATTTGGCGACACAGCTACAGGTGTAAGGCAACAGACTCTAAAGGTGAGGTGGTAGTTCCTTCGTTAAAGCGATAAGTTGCAGTCAATCTGGAAGTTCTGGGCATTTCGTGAAATAATGCTCTTTGGACTCACCTAGTATACACAATGGAATATGGCAATAGTTCCTCTCAGTGGGTTCCAGGGATCGAATTGTGTCCAACTCTACGCCAACCAAGTAGGAACGAAATGCTGGAATTTTTCCACATTAAATAAATCCTAGTTTGTTTCCACCACCATGTTGAACATAGCGTATTGGTCCGGCCAATCGATGTTTGCTCCTCCAAGTCGTGGAAGGTGAAATTCCGGCAGTCTGGTAGGCCTAGAATTTCCTTTAAAGGCGGCACTGATGTCATGCAATTTTGTTGAAATTGACATGGACTTTCTTTTTTCGCTGTTTTAGTAGCGGCAGATACTCCCTTATGTTTCACAGTACGCGGTGGTAAATCTTATGCGCACGTTCATTCTCTCGTCTAACTCTAACCGCACCTGCAATTCACTTTCATCGAATTTGCCCAGCTGTTCATCACTTTGAAGTGTATTTAACGCTGCAAGTTAACGCACCACGGAGCTTGACTTTGCCCGATAAAAGTGTACATTCCCTTGGCAAGTTGCACAAGTTCTGTGTTATATGCGTTTGACATTTATGACGCCCATGTAGGCGCATATAGGAATAGTTGTACAATAGTTATTGTTAGAAGAAGTAAGAGATCAATGAAGTTGTAGGAAATGAAGTGGTTATGGAGGAAATATTTTGAATTTAAATGCGCGGGCGACGACAAACGGGCACACCCACCCCGAACAAAGCGAACGGTCACACGATCAAAGGGATTTCCGGGGACAGTCACACTAACACCAACCAAAGGGGTATATAAGAAGGACCGGTTCCATAGGAAACTTCATCTTTGCAGTCAGCCGCGATCCTGTAAGATTAGCCTACTCTCGCGGTGGGCACCCTTGCCAGCAGACAGCAATCTTAGCACTGAGTCTAATAAATTCCACTCGGTCATACCGAGGGAGCACCGCCATCGGCATTAGCCGATGCTCTCAAGTAGCAGATCCACAGGGTCTCTAAGGGCGCTTACGTAGCAGACCCAACGGGCCTCGCGGCTTAGCAAGCAGCAGATCCACAGGGTCTATGCATATATATTTTGCTTTTACATTTTCGATTTCGTCTTTAACAGATCCCACATTTAAATCTCTGTGAATGTTTTCATTCCGTATGTACCACGGTGCACGGTATCTTTGATTGAGCTCGCTGTATTATTTCTAGGTTAGTAACTTATGCGTTTCCCCATAGCTCGGAGCTATATTTCCGAATTGGGCTGAGAACTGCATTGTATAGAAGTACCTTGTACTTCGATTTTATTAGTGAACGGGCATTTATTAACCAATGTAGGCTTCTTGCTTTTAATTTAAGTTGTATTCTCTTAGCTTCGATGTGCTTTCGCCAAGTAAGCAGTCTGTCAAGTTGGACTCCAAGATATGTTACTTCAGTTGTTTGTGGTATATGAATATGGCTCGAGTTAGTGGGGGGCAAGTTGGTCTGTTTAGGGCAAAGGTGGCGTGTTCTCTCTTGATAACTGTTGCGTTGCTTTTATGGGGCACATTGATCGATTTAGAATGGCAGTATCATCAGCAAATGTTGACGTTGTTGTGAGACTGGTTATCTGAAGGTGTGCTTTGTAAATTATATATAGTGTTGGTCCAAGCACGTTACCTTGAGGCACTCCTGCTTCTGTTGGATGGTATTCGGAGAGGAAGTCTTTACATCGTCTGCGAAACTTCTATACTTCAAATATTTTATGGGTGTTCTGTAGAACACTCTTTCCACAGTAAATATCATTTGCTGTTTGGGAAGAGATGCTGAAAATAGGATAATTGAGATAGATTATATTCTTCTAAGAAGAAGATAGATTGCTGTTTTAAGCCTTTAGTTTGCAGCAGGCGATCTATGGGCTTGCCACTCTCTCTTTTATTTTTGGTACACGTTGGAAAGCCATCAATATGGGTACTTACAAGGCAATCTGTTTTACGGGGGTTAGAGCATGTATGCATTCTGGCAGCTGTGGATGGTCGTAGAGATGAAGTAAAATAGGCGAGTGATCCGATGACAGATCTGTTAGGTGTTCCACGTGGACATGCACTCTAGCTACTCTTCTTGTGACGGCATAATCGATTAATTCAGTCTTCTTATTAGGATCTGTTGGCTAATATGTAGGCTTACCAGAAGAGATAAGACCAAGCTTGTTTGTTGGTGTATTAAAGCTTCCTTTGGGGTCGGTGAGTCGAGAGCCCCAGTGGGTGTGTTTTGCGTTGTAATCACCAGCTCTAGAAAACGGTCACATTATAGGTCGAAGAACTGTACAAATTCATCTTCGGAAATTGAAAAGCGAAGAAGATGATGTAGTTTGTATACGGCCTGTTGCAAATGATGGCAACTCATAGTGCCTGATGCGTTCCTTGATCAGTATTCCAGTACCGCCATGAGCCTTGCCATCGGGATGGATTGTTTTATAAAATGTATATCCATTAAGTTGAAAATAGTTTTTGTTTGTTAGGTGTGTCTCTGATTTAAGCATGGCGTCAATGTCATACTGAAATAGGAAGCGAGAGCTCGTATTTGTGCTGTGAGATGCCATTCGCATTCCAGAAAAATATTTTTAAGGAAACCATCTGAGCAAATTTTTGTTTGATTAATAGCTCCAAACGGATATTTTTGCAGGGCGTAAGTTCCTGCAGCGTTTGCTGTATTGCTACCAGTGTTTTGGTTATGTGTTTACAGTTATATTTTGGTCAGTAGTTTCTGGACTCTGGTTCAATCTTGGTTGCCGTACTGAATCAGCAGTGGTTTCCTGACCTGTCAGCTTAGATGGTGAGGCGTAGGTTCCGTTGTTATATCTTAACGTCTGTGCAAGAGAAACTCCCGGTCGTGGTCGACGGTATGTGTGGATCATAATTGTTCCGGGTTACAGGATTTCTAGCTGCAGTTATATGTTGGCCTAGTCGAATTTTCAATTCTTTATAGATGGGACAACCTCTGTAATTTGCAGTGTGGTTTCCACGACAATTACTACATTTGTTAGTACCACCCCTTGTTTATAGGGCAGGCCTCAGTTGAATGTGCATCCCCGCAGGCAACGCAGACTGCGCGTAGGCAGTAAGTATTCATGTGGCCGTATTACTAACAATTCATGCATTGCACAGGCCTATTCCGCTTATAGGGTTCCGCAACGGCGATCTAGCGGTGCAATAGATATTGAAGCTTATAGATTGGGTGAAATTCATTGTTTTTCAAATGCATACTTTCAGGCTCCAGCTCTACCTTGAATGTTGGCTGCGGAACTTTGTTTTTATTTAATATATTGCTAGCCTATTTGACATTAAAACCCTTTTCTTTAAGTCCAGCTATAGTCTCATAGATAGGGACTGTTGCTTATATATCTTTAAGAACTAGTAGTAGTTCAACGCTGCTAATCAACGCTCTGTCTTCCCCCTTAGCCTTGAATATAAAGTCCTGCTGTATAACTCGGTACTAAAACCTATATGGATGTACGGCTCCCAGTTATGGGGGAATGCCAGCAATAACAATATTGACCTAGTCCAGCTTGTTCAGTCAAAGATCTTGAGAACATTCTCCTGTGCACCGTGGTACGTTCGCAACGAAAACAAACACATACTTAAACATTCTATCAGTCAAAGAAGTGATCGCACCATCAGCGATCTATTTACTTGATGTACGCGCAAGCAGAATGCATTCTTAATATACTGTTAGTTAAATTGTAACGTTAAGATTTGTAAACTTGTTGTTAGTCTCAAAATTAAGAGAAGCTAAAATAAATAAAAGCAAAGCTCTCAAAAAAAAATAATTTTTGTCACATTTTTGTGTTACCGCCACGGCGCAGCCTGAACTAGGTTATGTTCACCCGCCACGGGACACATAATTTGGAGGTATCTGCACCATTACTCCAGTCATTTGGAGTGGCGACGGCGAGCATACCTGGATGGATGCCACGTAGATTGCCTGATCTTCCCGAATTTGAACGTCAGCCAGAGGAATGGCCAATATTCGTGTGCGCGTTGACAGAGACAACGGCAGTATACCAATGCACCCAATTGGAAAACAACCAGAGGCTAGTGAAAGCCCTGAAGGGCGAGGCCCGCGAGACAGTGAAGTCGTTGCTCATTCATCCCAGCAACGTAGAAGCTGATATGGAGCAGCTTCGATTTCGGTATGACTCAACCGTAGCCAACTAGAGAGCGTGCGCGATGTGCAGCCAATTCCGGAGGTCAACATCGCAAGGATCGTGCCGTTCGCGACGAAGGTGAGCAACCTGGCAGCGTTCCTACAGTCAACCATGATCGGCAACCAGCACCTAGGGAACCCAACCCTAATGGAGGAGGTGATCGCCAAGTTGCCGCTGAGCAAGAGGTTGGACTGCGCGAAGCACGCGGTCATGATACATCCGTATCCGACAGTGGTGCACCTGAGCGAATGGCTTTATGAATTCGCAAGACTGGTGGGCACTGTCACGGACGCTGGAGCCAAGGAGCAACCGAAGGGAAGGATTCTGCACGCGAATAGTGTTCGCGAGGAGGAGCGGTATGCCGACCGCCCCAGATGTTGCCCTATATACGAGGCACAACACCAAATCAGGGACTGCAAGGAGCGAGTCCGCGAGGAAGCTGAGGCTATGCTTCTCGTGCCTGGAGCCCGGACACATGTCCCGGTTCTGCAGGAAGAGACACGGATGCAACGTCTACGGATGCCAAATGAGGCATCACTACCATCTCCACGAGTCACCTGGACATCCCAGACGGCCGCCAGTCGCAGATGGAGGCCGCAGGAGGGATCAAAGAAGCAGTCAAGACCCACTGATGTACAGAGACAGCAGCAAACGGAAAGCAATGCCAGTACCAGTGAATTCCAACGGGAGGAGCCGTCCTACGCCAGCCGCAGTTATTTATTTTTTTTTTTCGCGACTCCCGTTGCTTAACGTGCAACCCAGCCCCCGCCCAACCGACCGAGGGGCGCTGCCGTCTATCGTACGGCTCGGAACACGGAGATAGTACCGAGTGGAAAATGTTATAAACTACGAAATTATATATGTGCTAAGTGGCTTTGTAAGACAATTTTTACGTTAGTAGGAGAAGTATTGGATGTAATGTGGTAGAGGGTATTGTAACTCGAACATAATACCCTAAATGGTTCATGAAGGGCAAAGTTCGAGCTGCAACGCCCCAAGGATAAGGGAATATAGTTTCTAGTGGGCCTAGCGGGAACATTGATGTTTAAGCGACCTATTAGGGCTTGGCTATCAATATCCCCACTAATAAGATTGTTAATAAAAACAACGCCAAGCATTGTCCTACGGTTAGCAAGGGTCTGTAAGTTTATTATTAATAGTCTGCTTTTATAGGAGGGAAGATGTAAATTTGCATCCCAATTTTGGCCACGAAGAGCAAATAAAAGAAAGGTTTTTTGGATTGATTCTATACAGTCTTGGTGGACCGCGTACTGGGGGTTCCAGACGCAAGATCCATACTCTAAGATCGGACGAACGAGAGAGACAAATAAAATTTTGGTTATTAAATTCTTTCGAGCATCTTTTTATAAAACCTAACACACCTCTGGCTTTGTTAACCATGGAAAATATGTGGTCGGAAAATGTAAGTTTGGTATCCAATAGGACACCTAAGTCGTCTAGCTTAATTCTATCTAAGGTTACACCACAAAATGTATAAGTGGATATTAACGGCTTGGAGCGACTGAAGGTCATTACTTTACACTTAGAGCCGTTGAGATTTAGTAAGTTTACAGAGCACCAAAATTGAAAGTTGTTAGGGTCAGATTTTAGTTTTCACTGGTAGCACGCATTTTTATATTGAATACAAAGTTTCACATCATCTGCTTACATTAAAATAAAGGAATTTATTAAAGCGATTGGAAGGTCATTTATGAATAATGTGAAAAATAGCGGACCTAAATGGCTTCCCTGAGGGACACCGGATGAAGCATAAATCGGACCATACAAGACATCTTTAAATAAAAAACGTTGCGTTCTACCAGTCAGATAACTTTCAACCCACTTAAGAAGATCGCATGGGAATCCGATTAAGTCAAGTTTATGAACTAAAAGTGAGTGATTTACAGAGTCAAATGCTTTACTAAAGTCAGTGTAGATGACATCTGTCTGAAGACTTTTTCGGAACCCAGTGATGACATTAGAGGTAAATTAAAGTAAGTTTGTAGTTGTAGACCGTCGAGTCATAAAACCATGTTGATATGGAGATATTACTGATCTACACTAGTGTTGCAAATGGGGCACAATAATTTTTTTAAAGAGTTTAGGAATTGCTGATAATTTAGAGATACCTCTATAATTACCAGCATCCGAAGTTTTCCCTTTCTTGTGTAAAGGAATGATGAAAGATTCCTTCCAAATAGGGGAAACGTAGTCATTTCAAGCGAGAGGTTAAACAGTTTGAGAAGAGGATTGCAAATGGAAGACGCGTAGTACCTAAGCACACGGCCGGGAACGCAGTCGGGGCCCGGAGAGTAGGTCGGCTTAATCCTCTTAGATAGAAAAGGGCTTAGATAGAAAAGGTCGCTTGACGAGGTTCGACTGCGGAACACCGTAGACATAAGGCTGCTTAGCGGTTGTCGAAGGTGAATATGTGGTTTGAAAAAACTTGGCCAACATATTGGCTATTGCCTGATCAGTTCTCGCCGTTGAGTTTTCAAACGTTAGTGCTGAAGGAAACGTTTTTGGTCTACGCTTAGTCTTAACGATATTATAAAACTGTTTCGGATCCTGTGTAAATTGGGTCCTACAACGAGCTAAATAATTTTTATAACACTGAGCGTTAAGCACGATAGAATGTGACCGAGCAATTAAGTATTGAGAGTAACTAAGCGGAGTTCTAGTTTTTAAGTATTTGTTCTGAAGCCTGAGCTTTATATTTTTTAAGGTGCTTAAGCCCTTGGTATACCAAGGAGGGTTATCCGTTCTGGGCGGGAACCTCATCGGAACACATATATCAAAAATTAGGTTTAATGCATGGTAGAATATGTTTAAAGCTGAAGTCATATCGTTGCATGCGTAGAGATCGGACCAGTTAAAATCAGAGATAAGAATATTAAGCTTAAGAAAGTCTGACATGCTAAAACATCGAACCTTTTTGACAGCCCTAGTAGGCTCAGTCGTTTGGGGTGGTCCAACATCGATCGCCAGCTCCAGAGTGGGATGATAAAGATCTTCAGGGCGTGTAAGTGGTGGAACCCTAGATATATATACGGAGTCCGAATCTGAGATAAAGCATAGATCGAGTAACCGACCCAAAGAGTTTTTAACAAGGTTAATTTGTTCCAGGGTCATGTCTAACATACCTGCAATTAAATCATGATGTGAGGAAGGTATTAAAGCTAAACTATTTTCATTTTTTGAACAGTAATTTGTGGTATGTTAAAATCACCCAGAACCACTAACTGATCCAAATATGATAATAACGTAAAAACGGACTGTATGGCCGCTAGGTGCAACTAATATGTGGATGGGTCGGACTTGGGAGGGATGTAAGAACCCGTAATAAATAAAAACCTACCAGGAAGCGAAAGTTTAACACAAATGAATTCGATATTGCCGAATTGAAGATTAATCTCCTCGGATACGAGTTTAGAGTCGACAGAAATTAACACTCCACCCCCGGATCCGAGTGATCGATCAAGCCTGTATATTACATACCTACTCGGAAATTTCAGAGCTAAGAATTTCCGAAACCAGCCATGTTTCGGAAAAACAATTATTTGGGATGCAAAAGAAAAGCTCTCAGAAAACAAAGTAGGAAGCTTAGTACGCAACCCCCTTGTGTTCTGATAGGAAAGAATGAGCGACGATGTTAGTTTTTTGCGCGGGATTGCTAAGTGGCATTTGTTTGAGGGAGTTTTTCTGCCGCAGGTCGATTAATTTCCTTTTTTTTATGTCTCGGTCGATGTTCTTGGACGAAAATGTGTTCCGGCCAGAACTTGGTTGAGCACATTTTGTCAAATTCCACCGAGGGGACGCGTAAATTAAATGATGATACTTTTCTATTATAATGATATTTAAATTTAGTTATGTCATCCACCTTGATGTCGGCTTTCGTTCTGGCTTGTATTTATGCCAATACGTCTGCCTCAGACGTATTCTCGGAAAGCCGGGAAACGAATTTATGTTTCTCAGGTGGGATTACCTTTAGGGGCTTTGGTGTAGCAGGTTCTAATCCTGCACCGCCAGTGCACGCCGGTAGTCCGGGCACGAAATTCCCCTGCAGTGTTTCGGGTGGGTTGATGTTAATGGAAATTGGCTCTGTATGAGCCAGGAGACTTAAAGCAGACAAACTATCTAACGATTTCCTACCATCATGTCCAGAAAATTCAGATTTGGCACGAACCACATTATCACAAAGCCAACACAAAGCGCTCGGCTGGTTAGTTGTAATTATTTTGTTACAAGATATTAAATAGCAGACCATTTCTGACATAATGAGATATAATTATTATTTTGAAGTACTATTTAATCGAAAAAAGCCCACTGTGCGATAACAGAAAAAAAAGAATAAAAACAAGATCAGTTTTAGATATGCACACTATAAGAAGTGAGAGGGAGCGGAGGAATACATTGAAATAAAGAGAAGGTATACATAAACACACGAGAGAGGCGCGAGCGGTAGAGAAACCGTTTATCGCGAAAGACGAGAAACAGAAGAATGTGAAAATAATTTAAGTAAATTGAGAGTTCAAACAAAAGAAACAAAAGCTAAAGAGTTTAGTTCACTGCGCGGAAGGCAAACGGCTGAAGTTTTTATTAATACAAAAGAAATTCGTATCGGTTTAAGTGTATATTCATAAATAATCAACAAAGTTAACGAGAGTAGAAAAACACGTCCGTTCGCTTCGGAAGAGAATTTGAATTTTTTATGGAAAGGGTTATGACATTTCCCAACCATATGAATTCTTTGCATCCAAATACATTAAAAATTATAATTTCTTTGTTGAATCATATTCTGTTAAGAACTTGTTATTTGCCTTTGTATATTTATGGCAACATTGTACTAAGCCCCTGGAATCCTATTTTGAATAAATCTATACATATCGATATCTACTAATAACTCTTGTTGACTATTTGTAGTTTTTAACATGGCTGCCCAAGATAGACCTGGTGTAGTGAAAAATTGAGTCTAATGGGCTCTAATGAATAAATTTGTATACATATTTCAAATGTTTCAGACAACAGGAAAACATACATCAGTTTTTAAATATAACTCTCTATTTTTTAAACTTAAACAGGAAAATTATGATCAGACATTATGCGTGTGTTCATAATCATCTTGAGAGCATTTCTTTTCCGTCTAAATGAATGTGAATGTGTCAATAAATCGAATTTCGAAATGGTTTCCATTTGAAGTTTTTATGGTTTTGGACACCGAAATATATTGTTATTTATTTACTGGGGTTGCAGTAACACTACCGTGAATTTTACCCTAGTCTTCAAAAATTAAATGACAATCATATTTAAAAAAATTTTGAATGACATATGAATTTACATAGTCCGTACTCTAAGCTCCAGTTAGAATGAGCTGCACCCCTATATAAACCTGTTAAATGACAATGATCCGTAACTCTATCATTTAATAAAATTTTATACAAAAATGACAATTTCATATTTCCTGAAACTCAAACTCGTACTCATCATTCAATTTCAATAAATCTTGTATAAAAGAGTCTACAAAATTTGATATTGCGTCACTACCTGTTTTTATTACAAATTTATCTAACTTATAATCAAAGGCACACTTAATATAATAAGCATAAGCTATGGGTATATGATAGTTTTAATTAAATATATTTGGGCTTATTTCAATATATCTCGCCTCCAGTATGCATTCAAATTCAGCGTACACGACGAACGGAACCTGAAGCTGTTTGCTGTATTGGGAAAACTTCAGAGTTCGTTTGTGTAATTCTGGTAGCCTGGATACATTTCCGCTACAAACAGTATGTATTATTTATTAAAAAATAACTAAATAATATATATATATATTGTGACACGATGATATAACTTCAGTTAAACGGACGTTGCGCGCCGCATAAGTAAATTTGTTTTTGTGCGCGTAGCCAAGAGAAAACGTTTAGATAGAAAGAAATGGAACCTAACCTCATGGCTGACCCGACATTAGAAGTGGGATTCGTGCCAGCTCCTGCATTATCTGGAGAACAGTGGCGTGAAGTTCTTGACTTACGAAATCGAAACATGATCGAGCTCCTGAAAACAATACAGGCAACGACACAAGTGCAGCAACAATGGCGTGACGTCATTTTGCCCAAATTCAACCCTGACACTGCTGGTGTAGAAGCCTCAAAATGGTGCGCTACTACCGACATAATACTGTCGGAGCACCCAGTAAACTTTTTATGGCATTGAGTAATTCCATGGAGGGGATCGCTTCGCATTGGTTAATACAAATCTCCTATCCTGGTATGAAATGGAATGAGTTTCGAGAAACGTGCAATCCCGAAGTAAATTACAAACCGAATTGAAGGCGTTCTCTTTTGATAAGAAACGGCGCGGCTGTCGTGACGAAAACACTGAACCAGACCAAAAGAAAAGAAGAGTGCTATCTGTGGTGTGCCATTTTTGTGGAAAACGATGACCTAAAGTTGCAGAATGCCGATCGAAAGTGCGTCCAGAGAGAGAAATGAAGCCCCAGCGCGAGAAGTCAAGTCTCACGATAAGTGCTCAAGTAACGGGACACCAGCTTTACCCGGAAAGATCCAGCAGAAGAGTGTCAACCAATGTTTTCTTGCAGAACCAACCGCAGTTATGGAACATCGAGGTGAGCTCTATCCAATTTGCTTTGACTCCGGTGCAAAATGTTCGATAATTAAGGATACAATCAGCAACAAATTATCTGGAAAACGCACCAATAATATTGTAATGTTTAAAGGTATTGGTGATACCGGTATATGCAGTACGTTGCAAATATTAAGTCAAGTTAAAATTAATGAAAATGTAATATCATACGCCCTAGTTGCTCCCCCTTTGTTAGCCCCATGTTGCTCGTCAAAAAGAGGAACGGGTCAGATCGCCTTTATGTCGATTACAGGGAACTAAATTCAAATACAGTTTCAGACATAAGGCCAATTTGAATTTTTAACAATGCCTTTCGGTCTTAAAAACGCGCCAGCAGTCTTTCAGCGTTCTGTATTGAACGCCCTGGGCGATCTTGCTCATACTTTCGTAATCGTTTATATGGACAATATCATGGTTGTGTCACCAACAAAGGAGTCTGGAATGGCAAGGTTTAAAATTGTTTTAAACATTCTTACAAATGGTGGATTCACTTTTAAAATTAATAAGTGGAGTTTCCTTAAAACAGAAGTTCAGTATTTAGGCTATTACTTGGAATCCTGAATTGGAAAAAGTTAGAAAACACATCGTGGACATTCTTACAAAAGACCCTGTATTAGTAATATTTGACCCTCAATACCCTATTGAGTTGCATACAGATGCAAGCTCCATAGGATATGGGGCGATGCTTATACATCGAATACAAAATAGTAAATACAAATAGTAAAAGCTTGCATTAAACTGTACAATTACTCGTGCAACTGAGGCAAGCCCATTAGAAATGTTGATCGGAAAAGAGGCTCGACCACTGGGATTAGTTCCTCCGCTAGAAACAGAAGTAGAAATAGATTTAGCTAGTATTAGAGCTAACGCTACCGATAGAATGAGATCCTTGGCCTCTTATGATAAATATAGATTCGATAAAAGCAAGGCAACTGTTGTCAAACACAATGTAGGTGATTACGTTTTACTAAAAAATAAAGAGCCACACCAAACTAAGTTAGATTAAAAATTTAGAGGACCGTTTTTAGTAACAGAAGGCTTGGATGGTGATAGGTACATGTTGAAGTCCCTAAAAAATAAACGCTTGTTCAAATATTGTCACAATGATATTCGAAAAATGCCAGATAGTAAAATACCAAATGAATTTGATATCGGAAATGAAGAGTTAAGCCTGCCAATGAGTCCAGTTCGGACAGAAACTAGGACGAGTGTAATCCGTTAAGAGAAACGATGAATTTAATGAATTGAAGAGACGAATATAGTGTACTGGCGGAAAGCCCAAGTGAGGCATATTGAAAGTAAAGTTAAGTCATTTATAATCTAGTTACTAACGAAGAAAATATGAGCTGAAAATACTACGAAAATTAAATTAATTACATTTGTAAAGCTAAACTTAGTCTACAGAGCATAGTGTGAAAGACATGAACAATAAAGTTGAAGACTTAAATAGAGATGAAAATTGAATCAGTTTGATAAAAACGACTACACGAGGACGTGTAAATTGTCAGGATAGCCGTGTCGTGACACGATGATATAACTTGAGTTAAACGGCCGTTGCGCGCCACACATCTCTAATTCGTTGTCCGTTTCTTTAGCTCTGTTATTTCTTATGAGACTGAGCGAGATAAGGCTATCTGTCGCTGTAGGTGGTCCCTTGTGTTGTTTAGCGTGTGTGAGTAAGCGAGATGGTAATAGTGACGAAAACGACGAGTGCAGTTGATATTGTCGTCAAGAATCGCTGGCACGAGGCTGGCAGTCTAGAACGTTCACCGTAAGCGGACACAAGGGAATTCGTTTTTGTGCGCGTAGCCAAGAGAAAACGTTTTGAAAGAAAGAAATGGAACCTAACCTCATGGCTGACCAGACATATATATATATATGTTTATATTATATGATACATACCTAGAAATATTTTTAATGAACATATAGTGTCCATTTTTACTATCTTCCAAAAACAGGATGCTTACATGACGTGGTTTCTCAATCTCCGATTGAAAAGGTGGTCCAATTATTTATTTGGTAACTTCATTATACCCAAAGATGTTTATACTCATGTAGAGATTATTCTTTAAAAATGTATTTCTAAAGGGAAATTTATATTGCTGAAATCCAATATAAATCCACTATTCAAATATATTTTTTCATTGGATATATGAAAATTATATGAACTAAATCTTTGGGGGCTCTTAACATTTATTAAAGCCGACATAACATTCATTACTAATAGCTTTCTTTGAAGCTAAGAAGTTGGTAGCGGGATATATGATGAACCTGATAAAGGTGAATATGGGTTCCCATCAGAGTACGGCAAGGGTACACCCAGACAATGAGTGCACCCGAATCATTTGTGCCTTCGGCACTCAGAGTGTGATCGGCACCCTAAAATAATGGTGGGTGTCTTGCACAGCTCATTTCGAATGTGCACTTGCGCACCCAGTACTCTCTTGCCCAGACACCCAACACACTGATGGCAAATGAAGGAAGTGTCTGAAACACCCATGTTTTTGGGTGTCGGGTGTCTTCATATGATTCGAGTGTTTCGGGGGTCTTCAACTGATTCGAGTGTTTCGGGTGTCTTCAACTGATCTGAGTGTTTCTAATCGATAGTGCCATCGAAGATCGATCATCACCTGGCAACACTGCATGTAATGAAGAATCCTTCCTTTAAATCCTTTCGATATTTTCTGGATGCCCCCATTAACGGGTTGAGTTGCATTCTTCTTATAAATCTCCGTGCGGACATGGTTTGTCCAATTGATTTTACTAGAAACTAGAATTAGTTATTCATTTTTTGTTTTTATTTAGTTTTCCTTTTGATATTATATATTTATATGAGTCTGTATTTAATTCACCTTCACTACACTTTTACTTGTTTGTTTCTTAGTAAGTTTTCAAGTTAAGAACAACGCTGCACCAAAAATGATTTGGTAAAAACTAATAAAATTATCCGACTTACTATTTAATTATTTTAAAGTGGGAGTAACATTTCTAGGTTTCAAAAGATAGCAGCTCAGATAGATTCCTAAATAGTTTGAGATGGATCAAAACCAATAGAATCTCAGTTTTAAAAATGAAGTACTTTGGTTAGAATAGATCACAAATAGGATTCTTCAAGGTACAGATTGTTTAAGAAAAAATGGATACCAACAGAGTGTGAGTTTAAAAAGAAATGTCCTGTAGCTAGAAGAGAGCAGAAATAGTTTTTCTTCAAGATAAAGATGGTTTGAGAAAAATTAACCAATACAAGCCGAGTTTATAAATGGACTTAGAATAAATTGAAATTAATAACGTTTCTGTTAATATCTATTGACTTTCCAAAGATTTTTAAAGTTGGAACATTATTTTGCTATTTATGAAGAAATTTAGGTTATAAGGTCTCACATAGTTTGTGACTTCACTATCAATTACTCAACATGCTTCCTCTGACAATAGGTGGCGCCTTTTAAATTTCCACTATCAAAATTAATATTTTAAAATTGTCTAATACAGTAACGGGTATCTTGTAGTCGCGGCACTCGATTATAGTGTTTCCTCTTGTTTTTATTATATTTATTATTTTTACTTAAATGTCTATGTTATTGGCAAAACATATGTGGATGTACGGCTCCCAATTATGGGGGAACGCCAGCAATAGCGATATTGACATTGTCCAACGAGTTCAGTCAAAGATCTTAATAACAAACACCGGGGCACTGTGGTACGTTCGCAACGAAAACATTACCGCGAATTAAACATTCTACCAGTCAAAGAAGTGATCGCAGAACAGAAGGAAAATTTCTTCACCAAGCTATTCTTGCACCCTAACCGCTTGGCGAGAGGTCTGACAAGGTCGAGCGTCTTCGTCGCAAGGACTTACACAACCAGCGACCGACTCGAGAGAAGCGCAACCAGAATGCAGTCATAGTATACTGTTGGTTATATTTTAATGTTAAGATTCGTAAACTTATTGTAAGTCTTAAAATTAAGAGCATATTCAATAAATAAATGCTCAAAAATAAATCTTTATTCACCATAACTACATAATTAAACGGCTAGTGAATTTATCAGGTGGGTTTTTGCTTTGCATAGGGATCCCTCTTAAATGACTCCCTGCTAGTTCGAGTACAAGAAGATACAACTATAAATGGTGACCCTTGAGTGGACCTTGCAAATCCAAGCATAACTGGAAATTCTTAATTCTTTGTGTAAATGGACGCCGTTGGGTGGATGCTTTTATGACCAGGCTTATACACAACAACAATAAGTTGAGTGGTGTTCAGAAGTAGCACTTTCTCAAAGAGAGAGTGAATCGTGATAATGATTATACGGATTAAATACGATCGATGTTAAGCACGGTCAATGTATGGAATCGTTTGCTTCGACACCGCAGCACTAGTTTGCGCTTTGCGTAGCATCAAAATTACCTAAGAAGACCCACAATGCTTGGAAGCACCATCAAGAAAGCGGTGCCACCTTTCCATCTAACAAGGATTCGGAATCAATTTTGAACGATCGGGTGGTCATAATGGATACGATTGAGAACCTTAGCTCGTCGTACGACTCCAATACTTGCCCAGTCGCATGCTTTTTCGCGCTGCACCAACAATTAAGGCAGTCATGTTTGTGGACAGCGCCATCATACGCTACTGCATTTCCCAGTTCAACTTATAATCAATCGCCGAGGCATATACCGCCGATCATTTTGTTTTGGAGTGGCAGTCGTTGCAAGTAGAAGTCGATTCTGCATGTGTTCTCAATTCGGTTACTCTCTGCCCTGCGAGTCTCAGCTTCTTGCTGCAGCATTTGGATCATATACGAGAGCTGCCACTGGAGGATCTAAGCTTCTTCCGTTCGTAGTGAATCGTTCTCATCTTGGGAGTGGACCCTGGGCTGCCCTGGGAATCAACAGCTCAATTTACACGCTTTGGATGGATCCTGTCTGGACGGACGAAGGGAGAGAGAGAACAAATCAGGTACGCTGCCATCGAGAGCTTTTGGACAACGAGGCATTCCTTAAGCGTGTCTGCGACGTTGAGGCTGCTTCTTAGCGAAGGAGGGAGATGTCGCCTACTTCAGTGGCCAGCTCGCCTAAGACTGGCAGTCGGTTAAATTTTTGGACATAATTATTAATTAACGGATATAATTATCCGTTAACGACTTCAACATGGCGAAGGTTCCCAGCAAGAAAGCGGAAACGAAGACGGGCATGAAGGCCAAGGTGCTGTTAAAACTAGATCCCGTGGTAGTGTGCTCACTAAAAGCCGTTCAGATCCATTAGGTATTTGTCGGATTCATTTGCACCCCAACATAGCTTTTATTCACAACAAGCTTCTCATTGCAGTGCTAGAGACAAAAAGCAAAAAGAAAAGAGGTGCATACAGAGGAAGACCATTCTTAAAGAGACCTTAACAAAAAAGAAAGTCAGCACTGAAGCCAAGGCACGATTACCTGGTGTGTCTAGTTGCTGGGAGAACGATTTAAACGGATCAAAGGGAACTCAACAAAACGTTGATAAGAAAAAACGACCACAGCTCAAGTCATTTGCAGAGCACTTTCTTATTAAGCAAGCAAGTGTACGCCCTTTCTGATCTAACTCGGGACGCTCTTTATACAATTGTTTTCATATGTTAATTGAATAATTAAACGTTTTGTCTATTTATCAAGTTGTTGTTTGATTTGCCTCTTACAAAGACCCCTTTGTTAGTTCGAGTAATAGGCGACAAAACTATACAGAC
This sequence comes from Drosophila eugracilis, assembly GCF_018153835.1. Taxonomy (NCBI): domain Eukaryota; kingdom Metazoa; phylum Arthropoda; class Insecta; order Diptera; family Drosophilidae; genus Drosophila; species Drosophila eugracilis. Next base: position 109,332 of record NW_024572815.1, on the reverse strand, counting down.
CTTATTTGCAAACTCTTTAACTCGATAACGAGTTTTGGTTACTACCCAAAAAATAGAAATGATTGATGATCCTGTTGAGAAACTAAGAGCTTTTAATTGCTGTAGAATAAATAAACCGGGGCAGTTAAATTTTCGAATTACGAGTTTAAATCAAAGCCAAATCAACTCCACAACAAAACCACGCCGAATGCAAGAAGTACAGGTTAACAACAAAAGTTTCGAGCTACAGCAGTTCTACCAAAAGCTAACACTAAAGCGCATGCGAGACTGGCAAAAAAAAAACAATTTAGAAACTGCTCATAAGCCCGCCGCTGCTCATCCGTCTTTGCCTTCGGCTACGTGGCCCAACAGATCCGAAACCTGAAAAAGACAAAACTAATCCATCATAGTATAGACTAATAAGTTTACTATCACGTCTTCCAAAGCTCTTTGAAAAATGCCTTCAATCTCGCATAACACCTAACCACAGAGCCCAAAATCTTATACCTGCATATCAGTTTGACTTTCACGAATATTATAGTAAAATCGGGCAGTTTAACCTAATAACAGCTGAAATACTTCGAAAAATACTGAATATTGTAGTGCGACATTGACGTTTCTCAAACGTTTGACTGAGTCTGGCCAGACGGCCTTATGCATAAAAGCAAAATACTACTATACTACTTGAGTATTTTCTGTGTAAAAGATCGTTTTCGGTAAGATTCAAAGCAACAATATCGAATGCCTACACTGTATAAGCTGGACTGCCTCAAGGTAGTGCCCTGGATCACTCATACGAGTGCTAACTATATTAATGTTTGCTGACGGCATCGCCATTTCGAGCCGTTATCTGGCTGGCGTGTTAAAAAAAAGCAAACATATAGCGTTCAATCTAAAAATACAGTCTTGCCCTCCGATATCCTTGAACAACACTCAAATCTCGTAAGTTAGCGAAATAACTTTGCTAGGTGTCCACCCGAACCGAAGATTCAAAATTGAATAAATAAACACAAGTTAAACAAAAACAAAGTTATATGTTTAGGAATAAGGCATTGAAGTTAACTCCAATCGCTGCGCGTTTTCTTTGTGTTAGTCTTGGATTTAAAGGAAGAAATAGAAGGGAATCGCTAGTGCGAGAGAAGTGAAGCAAACGGAATGCAGTGGACCAGATTTTTTAATGTGAACATTTTTTTCTCTACAAGTTGGCGGGAATATCTTCGGAAATGCCTTCGTCGGTGGATTCACAAGTGTACACACATACATTTGAATAGTTTAATATTAACAATAAATTTAAAGGTTAATTAATTCAAATGTCAGCGTAACTCGTTCCGCGCCTAGCCAAAATAAAATAACCTTTTATAAGTTCTGTTACGTTTACTGCTTGCCCCAGTGCGCTGGAAGCTGAAAGCTAGGAGCTCAAGACGCGAATCCAACGCGGGACGCTATTTACACACTGTACATATTAAACCGATCTACCAATTAAACGTTTTGTGAATTTATCTGTTGGTGTTTGCTTTGCCTGGGAACCCCTCCTACGGAACCTGCAATTGCAAACATAACTAAAAATTCTTAATTCCGTGTGTAAATAAACGCCGTTAGATCGCAGCTGTTAAGTTTGCAAGCCAGCCCTGCAAATCGCGAGAAAAGAGGACTGCGACACATAGGCGCAACGACGAGAGTTTCTTGAACTTCGAGAACTTCTCTTATCCTCGCTTCTTTCGGGCTATATTCTTGTCCATAACGCAATCGCATAGAGGACAGTTTCTTGAACTCTAGAGACGGCATCCTTCTTCGCTTCTTCTTGGTGTGGATTATGGTAAGTAGACAGTGCGAGACAAGAATTAATTAAGATTTCTAATTGCGTCGGAGGCGCCGACGCGGAAGTGCGGCTGAACATCCCGCAGATGTGCGTTCCTAAATTCACCGGAGCGTTTATCGATTGGCCTCGCTACTATAATGCCTTCAAGAGCCTCATCCACAAAAACAACAATTTGAGTAGTGTTCAGAAGTTGCACTTTCTCAAGGAACCGTTGTCATCAAATTGCGATAACGACATCCGTCAAATGCAGCTCTCGGAAGGAAACTATTCAGTGGTTTGGGGAATGATGATAAAGAGGTACAACAATCCTCGCCTCGTTTTCGCTCACCTCATGAACTCCATCTACGCGATGACCAGGCTGCAAGAGGACAACACGGATCAAATACGCTCGATGCTAAGCACAGTCAATGTTTGCCTGGCTGCATTCCACCGCGTCCAAGCCTTGAATGGGAAATCACAGCATTGGTTGACGCATTATAGGAAGACCCACACCGCTTGGGAGCACCATAACTCCATAGGGAGTTGGAATCATTTTAGAACGTTCGGATGGTCATAATGGATGCGATTGAGAACCACAGCTCATCGTACGACTCCAGTGCTGGCACAGAATTAGCCGACCCGAGTAAACAAGTGCGAGTGCACAGTGCACAGGAGCACTCTGGGCTTCCTAATGGTGCCTGTTACCACTGTGGCGGCGGCCATATTTTGCGCCATTGCACATTGTGCTAAATTATGTATCAACTGTCTAGGTAAGTCGCATGCTCTTTCACGCTGCACTAGTAACAAATGTTGTCAAGTTGTGAACAGCGCCATCACACCCGGTTACATTTCCCACTTATGGCGAAACACCGAGCCACATACCGCCGTATCCGGTCCAACCTGTGGCAGCGAATCCTGGTGCACCTGCAGCCACGTCGGATTAAAATCCAAAGGCATCTTACAGATGCTTTTCAGCAACGTCCTCGAATGTGTCTTCGAAAATTGTTCTTCTCCCCACCGCTCGTATTACCGTTGGAAACTCTGATAACCGTCTGCATGCAGTCATTACCCCGCTGGTCGACCAAGGATCTTAGGCAACCATTGTTTCGGAGCATGTAGGGAATTCCCTGCCTCTGAAACGGACTAGCACCCGAGCATCTATTTTTGGAATGGGCTTTGTAGGCGGTCATCGGTGCAAGTGTACTGTAAATTTTTAAATAAATAGCATTGTTAACCCTGATTTTTCAGTTGAGGTTAAGTCGGCTATGTTCTTAATTCTGTTACTTCCTGTCTTCCGCGAAAAGAATCAATCTCTTTTTGGGAGTGGAAATGTTGGCACACATAATTTTGCCAGACACAGGGGTCGGGCTGCCCGGCGAGCCCAGCTCAGACCACACGCTTGGGATGGATCCTATCGGGACTGGCAGAGGGAATGAGGGAAGCAGCCCAGGTACGCTGTCACCGAGTACTCTTGGACACCGAGGCATTGCTCAAGCGTTTCTGCGAGGTCGAGGTCGTTCTGGATCGTTCCTTAACGTCTGAGGGGGACCTCTGGTGCGAGTCTTTCTTCCAGAAGATTTTCGTTGTACGGCTGCTCTTCTTCGATCCAGTTCTAGGAAGAACCTTCACGGCAATCAGGGCCATTCTGCAATTCATTCCCAAAGGCAGAAGAAGTGTTGATGAGGAGTATGTATGTGGATGACATCATACGTTAGAGGAGATCATACGTTAGAGGAGACACAGGATAAACGGGATAACGTCTTGGTTGCAATAAAATCCGCTGGCATGGAGTTGCGGAAATGGTCTAGCAACGAGTCCAGTTTTTGGATCTCGAATCCTGCAGAACATCAGTGCAGCCGTACTCCGTTAAATTGGGACACCACAGATCCTCTTTAGGTGTTAGGAATGTATTGGCTTCCGTATAAGGACTGTTTTAAATTTCAGGTCAATTTTGAAATTCCAGGTAGGTTCACCAAACGGATGATTATATCGAGCATAGCTAGGCTGTTCAATCCACTGGGTCCCAGTCATCATCGTGGGAAAGCTGATCTTAAAGGAGTTAACCATGGCAAAGAATGTGCATGCGGTTGGCACACAGTCGGCGCTGGAGTATGAGGAGGAGGTTCCTGACGCCCTCGTAGAACGGTGGCGAACGTTTCGGGACGAGTTGCTGAGGATCGACGATATAAGCATAGACCATTAAATTCATTATTCCGATGGATGCATATTGTCAGCTCAGCTTCACGCGTTCCGTGACGGTTCGTCGACATCTTACGCGGCCACGGTCTACCTAAGGCTCGAGTGCGTGGACGGAGCATGCTATAGCTCACTGTTGGCCTCGAAGTCAAGGGTGACTCCCACAAGGCCCGTAACTATACCTAGAACGGAGCTGAGTGGAGCAGTTTTGGGCGTCAAGTTGGTAAAATGGCCTACTTCGGCTAAATGGCTAAGGGACCTACCCATCGAATCGTTCTACTGGACGGATGCCACAATCCTTTTACACTGGCTGTACGGGGACATCACTAGGTGGAAGACGTTCGTGGCCAACAGGGTGGCATTCATTCTGGTTCATTCTTCGCCCTCGCAACGTAGGCATGTGGGCACGGCTGAGAATCGGACTGTGCGACAAGACGACTGTCTCCGGGTGAATTGAAGGGCTTTGGCGTGGCCCTGAGTGGCTTACACGCAGTCCGAGTGACTGGCCTTCGATGGAGTTCGAGCAGGTCGAAACCAACGATGCCGCACTAGAGGCAAAGGCGGCCAAGGTACGAGTTCACCACGAAGTCCCGCTACCGTCGTTTATTGGCAGATTTTTCAGCCGGTCTGTACGAGTCACGACCTATGCGTTGCGGTTCAGGTACAATGCTGTCGGCAAGGGGGAGAGGCGCATCGGGCCCCTAACCATTGAAGGGCTCGACTTTGCTTATAGTGCACATCGTGCAGCGGGAATCATTCCCAAGGATTTGGCTGCAGTAGCTTTAGTAAGCTTTTGTGTTTGTCGCCGATCTTGTCGGAAGGCATCCTTTGAGTGCGACTACGCCATTCTAACTTGCCATATGAGCGCCGGCATCCGATAATACTCCCAAGTTCCCATCATTTCACTGAGCAGGTAATACGGCACTCGCATGTCTTGACTCTGCACGGAAGTGCGCAGCTGACTTTAGCGCATACACGCCAGCGGTTCTGGACAGTGACAGGAAGGCAGGGAGTTCGAAGAGTTGTGTGGAAATGTGTCCAGTGTTTCCGGGCACAGCCCTCCGCTTCGGCTCAGCTCATGGGATACTTGCCGCTTCATCGAGTGAACCCCCCTAGTCGTCCATTCATTGCAACGGGAGTTGACTACACAGGCGCTATAGAGCTCAAGGCAGCACGGTTTCGAGGCACTAGCTTCTACAAGGGGTACATCGCCGTTTTCATTTGCCTTGCGACAAAGGCAGTGCATTTGGAAGCGGTGACAGGCCTCACCACGGAACATTTTTTGGTGGCGCTGGACAGATTCACTGGGAGGAGAGGGATGGTTCAGCACCTCTACAATGACAACGGAACCAACTTTGTGGGGGCGGTCAATCTAATGAAGAAGTTCTACGGCAAGCTTCAAGAAGATTACGATCAGCTTATAGCTCCCAAGCTCGCGTCACAACGGACAACGTGTCACTTCAATCCTCCTCAGTCGCCCAATTTCGGCAGCCTGTGAAGTCGGTGAAAAATCACCTGAAGAGGGTCATTGCGGATCGACGGCTCACCTATGAGGAGTTGGCTACGGTGCTTATAAGCATAGAAGCATGTCTCAACTCGCTGCCGCGTTGCCCTCTCCCAACGGACGCAGACGACCTAGAGGTGCTCACGCCGGCTCATTTCTTGTTTGGTGACTCGCTGCATGCTCCTCTTGAGTTTCGCCCACAATCTAAGTCCATCGCGGAGCAGTTCCTGATTTAGCAGGCGATGGTACGTCATTTCTGGAAGGCTTGGAGTCGGGACTGCCTAGCACATCTACAGCAGAGGTGCCACGAGGCTGAAGGACTCCAGCTTGACGACCTCGTCATCATCAAGGACGACCGTTTTTCGCCGTCGCAATGGCTACTGAGCCGCGTCGTCGAGCTACACCCGGGGACGGATACGTTGGTTCAGGTTGTCACGGTTAAAACCTAGCAAGGCCGTTTGAAGCGTTCGGTGTCGAAGCTCTGTCCACTGCCGATCCGACCATAAGCGCCCTCACATACACACCTCAATTATAATTAACTTGTTTCTTGCCCACACTTCTTGTTTACTTTCCCATACTAGATTCTACCCCACAACCAGGATGGACCGGACAAGCGAAGGTTTTTCATCCTAGGTCTAGCATTAGCGGGCGGCATGTTAAATTTGCTGCTTGTCCCAGTGTGCTGGGAGTTTGCTGGCACTTTGGGACTAAGCGTGGGAGCGAGAACGAAAGCGGGATGTGGGCAAAGGTAGTCGTCTTCGGCAAGCGAGAGAACACGCACGTCGCATCTAACCCGGGACGCTATTTGCATATGTCATATATATTAATAAACGTGAATTTTGTGAATTTGTCTTTTAGTGTTTTGCAGTGCCTGGGAACCCCTCTTACATTGACCCTTTGTTAGTCAAATACAAGGGGACACAACTATACAGATGGCTTCTTAAACATGTACCAAAATGAAGAGATTGAAGAAGTTGTCACTAGCTGCACAACACTTCATCCCTATTATACCGGCTTGTAATCCTGATAAAAAGTGGCGGGCTTCTGCGCATATAAACGAACTTCTACGGAAAAAGAGGTACAAGGTACTTCAATACAATGCACTTCTTAAGCCAATTTAAAAGTATGGCTCAAAGCAGAGCACTCGCTTGGGATAGATCCTATCGGGACTGGCGGAGGGAATGAGGAAAACAACTCAGGTACGCTGTAATCTTGGCTACTGAGGAATTGCTCATGCGTTTCTGTGAGGTCGAGGCCATTCCGGAGCGTTCCTTAAAGACTCATATGTTACTGCTGCCCTTTAAAACTTCCATTGATCCAGCTATGATTTTAGGAAGATCGCATCAGATGGCGCTTAATAGGTGCTTGCAGTTGAGTCGTCGTCTCTCGAGCAGTCCGGAGCGGTGAAGCAAATATGTAGAGGAGATCGATGAGTACTTTGCGATGAAGCAGATAGCGCCTGAGATGGGCAGTGAAAGCAGTACATTAACGCGATACGGTTAAGCAGAGAATCCTCCTCGAGGAGGTGCTCATAATAATAGAAGCGTGTCTTAATTCGCGACTTAGAGGTGCTTACGCCGGCCTGTTTCTTGGTTGGTGACTCGATGCATGCTCCTCCAGAATTTCGCTCGCAGAACAAGTTGAGGCACTCGACTGTTGCGTTTTTGTTTTACTCTTATCTCTATATCAGGTGCATAGGAATATAGTTGAACAGTTTGTCCGCAGACGTTCAGCAAGCCACGGCTTGACAAAGTAAGACAAAATCTGTCCTATTCACCAAATTTTTGTAGTGCAAAACTGACCCTTAAAAAGTTAAGACGGTGTGAGGATTGTTACGATTTTAAGCCCATCTGCAAATTTCTGCAAATTACCTTTAGAACCAGGCAAACACATTGGTGGGGTCACAACAAAAACTTTAGCTAAACATAAAAACAATAAAATTATATACAAAACAAGAGGAAACGCTATAGTCGAATGCCGGCACTATAAAATACCCATTACTGGTTTACACAATTTTAAAATTTTTAAAATTTTAAAAGGCTCTACCTATTGTCGGAGAAAGCATGTTGAGTAATTGATAGTGACGTCACTGCCCATGTGTGGCCTTATGACATAAATTTCTTCAAAAGAAAAATCGTTCATAAATCGAAAGAAATGAACAGAAATAAGTTAAACAAGGTCAAACGAAGGCATTCATAATATTATTATAGACGCCACAGTTTTCCGCGATTTGTGGGCGTTTGAGTTGGCGCGGTCGAATGAAAACTCGTGGGAAGTTGCAGTGCCATCCCTAAAATACATATTCCTAAGCCTAACTTTCTAGATTTTTGAGTTTTGTGGGCGTTAGGGTGGGCGAGGTTTCATCGAAAAAACAATTCGCATTTGGGGCATCATAAAAACCTACATGCTTAATCCTTTCTATCTCTTATAGTTACCGAAATATCAGGTTTTCTTTAAAGGCGAAACCCGTCTTTTGAGCTTGGTGGGCGTATGGGTAGGTTTGGCCAGATAATAGTACCACTAAAAGATTGCTGGCATCCAAAGTTTATACATACTGCATTTCAACTTTCTAGCTCTAATAGTTCCTGAGATTTCAGCGATATTAGTTTTTCGTGATTTGTGGGCGATAGAGTGGGCGTGGCAGGATGCTGAAATAAACTTGCGCTGCCCCGAGACCTTAAGAATCTACATGCTTGATCTCAACCTTGTATCTGCTATAGTTCCTGAGATCTCAGCGTTCATACGGACGGACGGACGGATGGACGGACAGACGGACATGGCTCAATCGACTTCGCTATTGATCGTGATCAAGAATAGGGGTCGGAAAAGCTTCCTTCTATCTGTTACATACTTTTCAACGAATCTAGTATACCCTTTTCTCCTCGAGTAACGGCTATAAAAATATCACTAAATATAAATATTCTTACTCCAGGATCGTGGCATCTCCGTTCGATATCTGTTCGGCCAGTTTCTGGCCGCAACATATTTTCGTTCAAGAATATCAGCTTAGGAATAGAAAGAAGAAAAAAGTCGCGCTTTAGGAGTAAAGCTTCCACAAGTAAACGCTCCTGCCAACTAAAAAATTAGAATCATTGATTATTCTTTCGTACCAGAACACAAGAGGCTTATGCCTCTTTTTTTTTAGGTCGATTTTTCGATTTCGATCTGTGCTTCCTCTCTGATGCGGACGCCGTATTCATATCCAGAGCTCCACTTCTCACACACCCTGAAGATCCGTATCATCCCACATATGTACTAAGCCTAAGAACCATTACGCTGATAAGAAAATTCGATGTTTTCGTAAATTAATAGCTATAGTACAATTAACCTAATTTTTGATCTTTGTTCTTTTGCGGTATCCGGCTATGGAAGATAAACCCCCTTGGTACACAAGGCACCTTTCTAATTTAAAAAAGGTCAAGTTCAGACCCTTTAAAAAATAGTTAAGAACTGGTAGCAATGAAAGTTATGTGCATTATATGGTGGCTCGGTTTAACTTTAAAAATATGAAATTAAGACTCTTTAAAAAATATTGAAGAACTGGCTGCTACGACAGTTATGTGAATTTTATGAACTCAATGTTATAAGAACTATTTACCTCGATGTGAGAACCAGTTTGCTCTGGATACGAAACAGTTCTATAGTTTCGTTAACACTAAGCGTAATTCTAAAACCATAGTTTGGTAAATCTCTGCAAGTACGGATCAGGAATTTGCCGATCTTGCTCAGTTTTTTCAAACCCCCTACTCACCTTGGTTAACAACCTCACAGGCTTACACTTCTGATATCTCCCGGTCCAATCTTATTTCCCGACCCACCTTGTCAGAATGTGGAATCATAAAATATCTCTAGAGTCTGAAGCCGGACTTTTCGCCAGATCCACACGGGGTACCCGTGTGTGCTTAGGTACTGCTCTTCTACCCTAGCCAAACCCCTTTTAAAATGATTTAACCTTTCTTTCCTTGGAAACATCCACGTTTCCCGCTATAGGAAATATGGATCACGTATGGAATATGAATCACGTATCCTGTGTCTGGGTGGTGCCTGGTGTCTTATTGAATCCATCCTTTTTAACACGGAGGGCAACGTGATCTCAATCGGGATACAAACTTACACCTTCCCTCTTAAAAAAGTAGACTCTTACTAATTACATTGCCATCCCTCGCTAATCTTAGGACGATGCTTGGTGTCGTCCTTCTACATAGTCTTCTTAAGGGTGAAATTGATAGCCAGACTCTTCTAGATTACTAGAAATTATATTCCTCTATCCTAAGAGCATTCTGGTTCGAACTTTCAGCGTGGGAGCGACTTAATGAAAGTCTTAATCATCCACGGCACATCGTGAATTCATTTATGGAGCAATTAATGAAGCTGCCAGCAACAACAAGGTCTGATGCAGCAACCTTGCGGAAGGTTACAAATGGTGCAAACAAAATCGTGCGTGATTTTGCTGCCATTGACGAAACAGGACGAGAATGTTGGATTATCTACCTAGCGCTGGAAAAAACGGATGCACATACTCGACGCAGGTGGATCAAACTCACCCAACCTGAAGGAATTCTTCAAATTTTTGGATGCGCGTTGCGAGGAGCTGGAGCCAAGCAAACTCGAAATAACCAAAATTAAGACGGCAGCCTATATCTGTGACAAATCAAAGAAGGTCACACATTCGTTGGTTTCTCTTGACGGAAACAAGTGCAGCAAATGCCATTCTGCAGAACAGAATCTTAGTTGCTCAACAAGTGGACTACTACAAATAAACTAACCGACCCTTGCGAACCGTACGACAATGCTTGGCGTTGTCCTTATTACCAATATTATTAGCGGAGATATTGATAGGCAAGCCCTAATAGGTCGCTTAAACATCAATATGCACGGTAGGATCACTAGAAACTATATTCCCTTATCCTTGGGACATTGCAGCTCGAACTTTGTCCTTCCTTCTAACATTATTGACTCGGTTCTACCCCGTGTTCCGAGCTGTACGATAAACGGCATCGCCTTTCGGTTGAGAGGGAGGTGGATTGCACGTCACGCGAAAACTCAGCGTGGGAGCGACTTAATAAAAGTTTTAATCATCCACGGCACAACGTGAATTCATTTATGGAAATGGGTATCGAATGCCAAATGCATTCAATCGGAGGATAAGAAGGATGCTTCACAATCATCAGTCATGGTTCTAGGGCTGCATTGGCACCCTAGGAATAACACATTGTCGTACACTGTGAATCTAACAAAAAGTCAAAAATGCATCAAGTCATTTACGACGATCCCGGAGGCGGATCTTGGCCACATTCCTGTAGGATGCTGGCAGAGTATCCTATCGATGTATCAAGGCTTCTGGAAAAAATGGTACCAGGAGTACCTGACAAGTTTTCAGCAGCGACCAAAATGGACCCAAGGCAACACCCAACATCAAGATCGGCAGCGTGGGGCTCGTCATGGAGTCCAACTCACCCCCATCATCATGACACCTACCCAGATCCCAGTAAGTCTCAAGATGGCATCAGGAGAATTGACCCGGCCAATAACGAAAATTGCAGAACTACCCCATTCAAAAACTGTGTTTCAGGGTGGGCCGGGATGTTCGGTGGCCATCGCTTAGTATTTAGTCTTGGGTCATATTGCCAACCTTATATTTCCACACCCATTAAAATTAAGATCCACCTATCAATGTATACACTATGAATAAGTGCCACATATTGCAACATTGCCAATTCTCTCCATATATGGCAACTTTGAAATTTTCCTCAGAATCAACGATGCAGCCAGCAATCGAAAACAACAAAAACAAGAAGAAACGCTATAGTCGAGTGTTGCGATTGTAAGATACCCGTTACTGCTGGAAAGTTGAAATTACATCTTGCGCCCACCAAGCTCAAAAGACGGTTTTTACATTTTCTAGAAAAGCTGATATCTCGGTAACTATAAAAGACAGTTCGGATTAAGCATGTAAGTTTTTATGATGCCCCAAATAAAATTTATTTCCCCCTCTAGCCACGCCCACGCCAACGCACACAAAACCCGGAAAACAAACTGCCATCACTGCCCATGTGACGTCTTATAACCTAAATTTCTTCATAAATAGCGAAATAAGGTTCCGATTTAAAAAATCTTTTGTAGATCGATAGATATTAACAGAAATAAGTCATACAAGGACAAACAAAGGCACATAGACGCCACAGTTTTCCGCTGTTTGTGGGCATTAAAGTGGGCGTGGTCAAATGAAAACTAGCATCAGAATGGAGTGGGATCTCTAAAATACGTATTCCTAAGCACAACTTTCTATCTCTAATAGTTTCTGAGATGTTTGCTTTAGTTTTTGTAGGCGTTAGGGTGGGCGTGGCTTTTTGGATGGGAAAAAACAATTCGCATTGGGGCATCATAAAAACCATGCTTAATTCGAACTGTCTATCGCTTATAGTTACCGACATATTAGTTTTTCTACAAAATGCGAAAACCGTATTTCGATCGGATAATGGTATAACCATAAGATGTGATGAAATTTCAAGATTATACATACTTAGTCTCAGCTTTCTAGCTATAGTAACTGAGATTTCAAAGATTTTAGTTTTCCATGATTTGCGGGCGTTGGATTGGGCGTGGCAGGATGCTGTAATAAACTTGCGCTGCGTCGGGGCCTCGAGAATGTGCCTGCCTAATTTAAGCTCTTTATCGCTTATAGTTCCTGAGATCTCAGCATTCATACAAACAGACGGACAGACGGACGGACGGAGAGACCGAGAGACGGACATGGTTTAATGGACTTTGCCATTGATACTGATCAAGAATATATATACTTTATAGGGTCGGCCCTTCTTCCTACCTGTTTCATACTTTTCAACGAATCTAGTATACGCTTTTACTCCACGAGTAACGGGTATAAATAGACAGTCCGCACAAAATCGCTCTACGCATTTATGATCAATATTTGTACTTATCTATTTATTTACCGTAATTTTGTACCTTAAGTACCAACTGAAGTTGAGACAGGTTATGAGTTGAAGAAATAAAGCTTAAATTTGGTACGATACACCTTTTTATTTGCAAAGTAAGAGAAGAGCGAGCTTAGCAACTGTCTGGAGGCCGTTGAGTATAGTTAAACCCGAGTAAATAAAAAGAGAAAGTTGTAGCAGTTGGAAACAGATACTTTTATAGGGAGTAAAAATTCGTTCATAAATTTTACCATTAGGAATTACCTTTTACATTTTGTGCTTGCCTTAGTTTTAAGTTTGTCGTAGCTCATATTTTTGTTTTTGTTCATTGCTGTTGCAAAAGGTGAAAAGAAGTCGAGTTACCCTTAAACGATATTCATCATCGGTTAGCACGGCGGATGGGAAAAGGCAAGAAGTAGTTGGTAGGATCAAGACTCTTGTTAGGTATAAGGTTTCGTTTGATTCCGTCGCTCAGTCAAGACTAATAATTCGTCATAGATTATTGGTCCAAATTCGAGTTGCTGGCAAAGGAGATGCAAATTTATGAGAGTGTTGCTGTAACTAATGTGCTGTTTGTTCAGCAAACGCGAAGGTTTGGAAAAAGTAATGGGAAAATGGGTTTCTTTTTCCGTGTTAGGTTTGTGCAAGACTTCACTTGTGTCGCATACAATAGAAGTTGGGGTTGCTTTACCTGTGGAACAGCGGCATTTCCCAGTGGTTCCAGCCATAGAAAATATGCGGAAATAGATGGGTGTGCAAAAGCTTGGCGTGAACAACGAGTCGAAAAATGCATAATTTTTTTTCGGCCCTTCCTTCTACCTGTTACATACTTTTCAACGAATCTAGTATACCCTTTTACTCCACGAGAAGTTGGGGTTGCAGCGTTGCAGGTTGTGAAACAGCGCCTTTTCCCAGTGGTAAATAGATAGGGATAGGGAAATAGATAGGGATGAAAAACTTGGGGCGAACGAAGAGTCGAAAAGTGCATAATTATTTTGGATAATGTTGTGCTAAGGACATAAAGTAATAAGTAAGCTGCCTCAAGCTTGGTTTTATCAGCCTTGGGAGTGTCAGCAGTTTCTCATAGCTTGACAATGTACACATATCATATGCTCTCATCTTATTTGTGAGCAAAAATATTCTTATATAAATAGTCGCTGCTGCCCTCACCCGATGTCTTGTACGCAGCTCAGCGAATTCCCTTAGCTTTAAGATTCAATAAGAATCTATTCCTAAAAAAATAAAGACGTTTTGGGTCCTCCATAAAAGAATCCATAAATCTACTTCACCTGAGAACATAGAATCTGGCATATGACAGGATTGTCATTTTTACTGCATGGCGACCGTGGCAAGTGTCACAGAAAACCTCTGGATAGAATCACATTAAGCCCTAATAAACAGATAATACTAAAGTCTGGAGGAACTAAGGAACTATAGAACAAACGAAAAGTCTGAGTGAGTAGAGTGACGGTAAAGGGCAAGAGAAGAGGCCGAATTAACAAAGTTAATAAGAGAATATCACTCATGAAGTGGCTATTATACTCAATTTCACCGCCCACGGGGGCAAGTAATCGTTCAGAAATAAGCTACTGAGTTAGACTTTTAAAAGAAAGCATACTCCTGAAAAGCCGAATACCGCAACTCACTCAATAAAGATAAAAATAAGCTTTTTCCTAAACAACCAGCAGCCAAAAAAGGAACAGCCTGTGCAGCCAGCACCGTCACCGTTGGGCGCGCCACTTCCAACCAAGGATAAGAGACCGACAGTGCTGCAAAGAGCACTGGGCGAAAATTTCGTTTTTTTACCATAGACTGCATTGCATATTACCGAATTCTACCGACTTACCAAAAATTGTTCAAATCGGAACATTATTTTGCTATTTATGAAGAAATATAAGTTTTAAGGCCTCACGTGGGCAGTGACAGTATCAGTTACTCAACATGGTTTCTCCAACAATATGTGGCGCTTCGGGAATATCCACTAGCAAAATGGCGATTCTTCTTGGTTTTTTTCTAACTTATTGTAAAACTGAGCGGGACCGTCTCTGCGCAATTATCCTGTACAGTTATGCGAAACATTAGGTGGGATAATATAAATCTAAATACATTTTTTTATTGATCACAATAGCAATAAATAGGAAGCCATTCATCTTAATACTTTTAGCTTTCGGGAGTGTTTTACAATCGATGATTGAAAGAGCGCAGTCGATCCATGCTGTGATTAGGATTCATTCGCGAGAAACATACTTTAAAATTGTATTTATTCCATAACTCGTTTCGCTCGGCACGCTTGCCTTTCAATGAGAAATGTAAAACTGATGTATTATAATCAGTCTATGTCATATGTTCTAGATACTTTCAGCTTAAGGCCTTAGAAATTTTAAATTGGTTCACGATCGAATGCACTTGCTGACAACGTGGTTACAAGTAAATATATATATATATACCAGACCAGCAGAGATACAGCAGCGGTAGTGCAGACACGAAACGTCAGCGGCGTCAGAGCGACAGCGCAGGAACAGAACATCAACGGCAGAACTGCACCGGCAGAATTGCACCGGCAGAATTGCAACGGCAGTAGTGTGAGAATGGAAGAGCACGTTGTACAAAATATCCAGAACCGCTGCTATCAGCAGCGCGACAATGGAAGAGCACTGACCGATCGCTAGCTGTCTCAGTCATAGCTACCCCTACCCCTACGCACGGACGGAAATGCAACACCAGCACCTGGAGCATAGCAAAACTTTGGCCCAAAATCCCCAAAACCGCTGCTGTCAGCATCGGACTGCTGCAACCGCTCTGCCAGCGTTATGCAGTCAACAAGCCAGCCAAAATTATGATTTAGTTTTACTTCGATTTGTACCCCCAAAGCCAGCAGACCATTATTATTTGCAACGATAAAACCATTGTAACGTATAAAAGCGATTATGTTTTATTTTAAAGTAGCTTCTTAGAAAATAAAGATTGAGCTGTGAAAGAGAAGGACGAAGTGACCTGGAATTGGAAAGGCGAGGATGCAGATAACATTAACTAGGTAATATCCGGGGGAATACTCCCCCCTCTGGCCATGTCTGGCCATAACTTATATATAAAAGGAAAATGTTGATTTCATAACGATTGTGCATGACCGATTCCGATTTCTTATAAGTCTTAAAATAAAATATTTATTGCACTTGACGGTCTTCTGACCGTTATTTCCCACACACCGGTATTTAAAAAAAGTAGGTAATTAATGCTGGTTCTGGCACAGATTTATGGGCTATTAACCTGTCACATTAGTGATAAAAACATGGTTTCCCTTACCCCGAAAGCCATTATCCGTCGTCTCCTGTGATAAGGATTTCCCCTCACCACCCCGCAGGTCCTTTTAGTCAGTATGGATTCTGTCACAGAAATCATAAACCCATAAATTATAGTTTTTAAAATCAGTGCACGTGTTCAAAGAAGTAATAAAATGTGACGATTGTGTCCTGATAAGTTTTCCGACCCCCCCTATCCGTTATTTGGGAATATTGAAATGTATTCCTGACCCTAATTAGGAGGATTGGGAACGTCTTAAGGGGTTGAATTTTCTCAAAACACACTGTCAATTTCTATATATGTAAGCCTCTGCCTACGTTTGTGCGTGTGTATGGTTGAGTGGGAACCCCAGATTTGTGTAAAGAGGGTCGGATACTTATCACGATATGGAGAACCGACGCACCTTAATAAAATTGTCAAGTATAAGTCAATGTTTCAAGTTGTTTATTCAAATTTCAAATGTTTTAGATTTTAGTACTTTAAAACAAAGGGACACAGACTAAATAGTTTTCATTGCAGTCGTCGTTTCTTAACGCTCGCATATCTCACCGTAATAAAAATTTCAATACATATGCATACAGTTATTGGGTAAACATGGATCAACTCAATCAACTGAAGGAGGAAAGCGATACAAGGAGTGTAACGTTGCAGTAATTGTTTCTGAGAACATGTTTCTGAGACATTGCGATTTATATTTCAAAGTGTTTGGGATATCTGACTTTCAATATAGTTGAAAAACTGAGTTGGATTGTTGAGAGGTCTAGGATTATAACATATCTGTATGCCCTTTAAGTATAAAAAGGAGAGCGAACAAATTGTTCAGCATCAGTTCGTCAGTAGCACAAAATCACCATGAGCGTAATATCTGTGGAATTCGTCGCTTCGATTCAGGCTTTGGAATTGTTTACGGACATCGAAATCGGTGACAAAAACTCCGATGTGGTGGTCTCGGAGGCAAACTGTATACTGGCTCTAGACGAAGAAGACACCATAGACAGGAAACTGAGGGAAGTATTCTTAGATATATAGATACAAATTGTATACAAATAAAATAAAATAAAAATATTTAAAATTCAAATATAAAATTCTTTTATTTTTCCACGCCCATATTGACTAAAATAAATAAAACAAATATTTACTTTATCAACATATGTAATTATTTAATTATTTTCTTTATTTAAGTGATTTTGTTTTCATTATATAATGAAATCAATATTTAATTATCTGAAGTAAAGTTATATAGTCAGAAATACTTTTTTTGTATTTTTTATTTTCTTCTCATTCTATTTTCTAGATTATAATATTTACTCCAGATACATGTTTTTCGGTGTACACCATGGATAGAAGTTATCATTTCAACTTCTTCACACTCAAGTAGTTTTGAATTTATAAAGAGAAGTCGCAGATAGTGAAAATTTTGTAGAACTCCATTAAACTGATTGAGAAACAATTTAATTTGATCCAAATACATAATGTATATCTAAGACTTTAAGTTTAAAAAAAAAGAAATGAAACTCTTTACCACCTGCTTACCGAATTTATTCTAAACAAATTTCTAGTTTTCTTCATCTTTTCTACCCTGACTTGTAGATATCTTAAATCGTGCAAATGAAAGGTCATTTATTCCAAGTCTATTTTTAAACTCGTCTTCTATTAGTTACTTTTTCTCAAGCAATCTCTATCTTGAATAAAAACTATTTCTGCTCTCTTCTAACTACAGGTCATCTATTTTTAAACTCACACTCTATTGGTTTTCTTTTTCTTCAACAATCTGTATCTTAAAGAAAACTATTTCTGATCTATTCTAACCAAAGGACTTTATTTTGAAAACTGAGATTCTATTTGGTTTCGAACCATCTCCAACTATATAGGGATCTATCTGAGCTGCTATCTTTTGAAACCTAGAATTGTAACTCCCAGACTTCTAAAATATGTGAGGGCCCACTTTAAAATTGTGTACAAAATCGGAGAATTTACATAATTAGTTCTTTCCAAGTCATTCTCGGTGCAACATTGTTAGCTTGAAAACTTAAAAAGACTAAGACAACTAAAAGTGTGGTGAAGTGTATTAAATAAATATATATATAGATATATTTATTAAGTATCATAAAATAAATAAAAAAGAAAAATAAAATAATAAAATAAAAAACAAAAACAAAAGCAAAAAAAACCAAAAAAACAATTAAAAGCTAAAACAAAAACAAAATGAATAACCAATTTGAATTGTGTCATTCGTGCCAATTGTTTGTTATCAAAATCAAGTGGGCAAACCATGTCCGCCCGGAGATGCTTAAAAGATGCAGCAAATGGGACTAGCTTGAACGTTGTGTTTCATGCCGGTCCAGTCCTCCAATCTGACTTAACGATTCAGATTTTAAAGTGGTGCTATTTCAACATTCGGCGTCAATTGCGCGCCCTATCTCGCCATCCGAGTGCTGCAACAGCTGGCTGATGACATCGATCAGCAGTTTCCAAAAGCCAGTCACATAATCCGCGACTTCATGTATGTTCATGACGTTTTAGCAGGATCGAATTCTCAACAAGAAGTTCAACTTGCCATCCATGAGTTTGGAACCGCTTTGAATTCTGCCGGCTTTCCGCTTAGAAAGTGGATCTCCAACCACAAGGGGTTTTAAAGGACATTCCAAATGAGCATCTTCTCAAGGCTAAGTTCCTGAATATTGATGCCGAAAGCACAGCCAAAACTCTCGGCATTCGCTGGAGAGCAACCATCGACGAGTTCTACTTCGTGCCCCCAGAAATATCCGTCAAGTCCTCCTATACCAAAAGAGAATTTCTCTTACAGATCGCAAAGCTATTCGATCCTGCTGGATGGCTTTCCCCGTTCATCGTCCGGGCCAAAATTTTTATGCAGGAGATCTGGCTGCAAGAGTTAGGCTGGGATGACAACCTTCCCGACGAAATGAGCCATAGATGGCTAGTATTCGTGCAAAGTTATGCCGATCTCGATCAAATCCGTATTTCGAGATGGATCGGTTACCAGCCCCATGTAAAAATCGAGCTTCACGGTTTCTGTGGCGCTTCCCAAAAAGCCTATGGGGGTGCGCTGTATGTCAGGGTTGAAGTCGTTCAGCAGATACTAAATTGACTAATTTGCTTACGGCAAAGACACGGGTGAAAAATATATCCCTCCCCCGTCTTTTGCTATGTGGTTCCCTATTGCTGGCAGATATGGCATGCACCATCCTTCCATATATGCTGTCAGACAGCTCTGAGATTTTCTGCTGGTCAGATTCCACCATTGTTATGGCATGGTTAAAAAACCAGCCTGCTCCTGGACCACATTCGTAGCCAACCGCGTAAGCAAAATAGCTCAAGCTGCACAGATTGAGAATTGGTCACATGTGCGATCAGAACAAAGTTCAGCCGACCTAGCTAGTCCCGGCGTGTACCTGCAAGAGTTGGGCGATAGCACCCTCTGGTTGCATGGGCCCCAATGGTTACAACTGCCCAAACTTCAATGATTTAGAGCAACGCGCGGTTAAGGTTCATTTCGTAAAGCTCCCCGTTGATGATTTCCTAGAACGTTTCTCCAGACTAGACAAGACTTTACGAGTCCTTTACGTTCAAAGGTTCCTAAATCGCTGACGTAAAACTCCGGTAAGTCCGGATAGGCAGCTCAGTAATCGGGAATTCCGGGAGGCTGAGAGGACCTACATAATACTTGCCCAGCGTGAAGAGTAGGCGCTCGAGCTTCGATTGTTGCGAAGTAAAAGTTCCATACCCTCATAAAGCCAAATTGCTTATTTAATTCCATTTATAAACAAACATGGCCTCTTAAGAGCATGTGGTCACTTAACTGTCTCCAAGGTCCTGCAGTATGACGAGCACCATCCTGTAATACTCCCGTACAGCTGTCGGCTATCTCGTCTTCTTGTCCTAACACCCCTAATGCCAAGTGGTTTTGTGAGGTCAGATTTCAGTTTGTTGATGTGAGAGGTCCAGTTGTATCTGTGGTTAATAGAAAGGCCTAATATTTTGAGGGTATTGGTGCTCGGAATAATGGTGCCACCTGAGATTATCTTGGCCTTGCAGTTTTGTTTGCGGCAGATGTGGATGAGTTGAGATTTTTCTACGGAGAGAATGGAGCCCGATTGGAGGCACCATTCGTCAATGCGGTTAAACCTGATGTAGGATTTTTACGCTTCTTGTGTTGAATAAGGAGGTGGAAGTCGTCAGCGTAGGCGCAGAACTTAATTTGTTTATGGATAGAGAGGATGTTGGAGGGGGAATTGTAGCCAATTAGGAATAGGATTACGGAAATGGGTGAGCCTTGTTGGATACCATTGTCAAGCTGGAATATGTTTGAGAGGCATTTCCCAGACTTGACGATGATTTTCCTATATGTCATAATGATGAAGTTGGTGATTTTTGGGGCTAAGTGCCAATCGTGCAGCTGGTAAATGATTGTGTGTACACCAATTCTATCGAAGAAAAAAAAAATATTAAATATTATATTGTCTTTTGATTTGGTATTTGTACTATAAAATTTCATCTTTATTTACCCAGCTGGCTTCGTTTATTAGAAAGCCAAGCCATTTTACCAAAACTTTATCACCTCTTCGCTTTAAAATTTTCTCAACTAGAAATGTGTCCGGGAATTCAGTCTTTTTGAGTTCTTCTTTATAAAACCCAACCTGAATCGGATTACCTTTATAATCTTCAAGTGTGTATGTTTTGTATTGTTGACTTTTCTCATTTTAAAGATTTCTGTTGTATAATTCGGTGTATACCCTTTTTCAAATACATGTTTATACTTGCTGATACGAACGTGATCGCCGTTTCGTAGTTTACTCTTAACATATATCTTTATGTGATTATACGAGTCTTAAAATATTTGTTTTTCATTAGTTGTGTTGACACTGATTGGGCTCATTTTTATGGTTCTATGTACCCTATTATTGTAATCAAATATCCACTTTTTGTAAATATCTATCCACTTATATTTCCCATTGAAACTAAACTCACGCCACATTGACTCTTTGAGTGTTCTATTAAAACGCTCGACAATTGATGCCTTAAAAGTGCTGAAAGTCGAATAATGATTCATATCATAACGTTTCATTAATTGTTTAAATGTTGTATCAAAAAACTATTTTCCATCATCTGTTTGAATATTTTTTGGTGTTCCATGACCTGATTTTAAGATTTTCTCGATTTCTTGGAAAACATCATTGGCATTTTTTGATTGTAGTGCTTCACCACAAGCAAGTTTAGAAAACGTATCAAATACATCTAATAAGTAACGATAACCCTTGTAAGATGTTGAATAACCCCCCATTTCAACCAAATCTGCTTGCCACAGATTGTTTATTCCCTTCGTAATGACTGGTTTTATTACGAGACGGTCGGTGCAACTCATATATAATTGCTCGTTTAATCATATTCTTCGAATTGGTGAATAGGCTACACCTTCTATTTCAATTGTTTTTTTTTTTTTTTTGGTATCGCTGTGGGGTTTGTTACATACCTAAAAATATAGTCTTCAATAACTTTTAGCAACTAGCACAGCAATTTTTTTGACAACGTCAACCGTAACAACAACAACAACCGCAACTGTAACGACAGCGCGTTTAACGACGTCATCAGCTAACAGCGCAAACAATAATACTTCTGCCGCTGCGCTGTCCGAAAAAAGAGAACAAAAACATGGAAAATATTAAGCCGGCTGTGCAGACTGGTATGGATCGCTACATTTTCCTGCTAACATAGCTGCAATAGAAACGCCCTTTAACTCAAACCGTTTTAAAATCTTGGCAGACTATGAGGATGATGCCGAATCTACTGAAGTCGAAAAAAAGAAGACTAAGCCCGCGCCAATTTACATACGAGAAAAAAGTTCCAACGTTCTTGTCAACAAAATTATAGAGCTTATTGGCAAGGACAATTTTCACATAATACCACTCGTAAAGGGCATCCAGGAAAGAAAAGTTCAAACGAAGTCTGAAGATAATTACAGAGTATTATCGAAATATCTCACCGACAAAAAAAAGAACGTTTACACGCATCAGCTAAAAAGCAGCAAGGGTCTGCAAGTCATACTTAAGGGCATAGAGTCCGAAGCATCGCCTGCAAAAATAACAAAGGCGCTACAAGAGAAGGGATTTATCGCTAAGACAGTCTTCAATATCCTTAACAGGGATAGAAAGCCGCAGCCACTCTTTAAGGTTGAGGAAATTAAGCCCCTAAAGAAATACGAAGTGCACCCTATATATATACCCAATCTTCAGTTCCTGCTGCACCGAAGAATTACGGTTGAGGAGCCGCACAAACGCAATGGCCCGGTACAATGTGCGAACTGCCAAGAATTTGGCCATACAAGGTCTTACTGTAAACTGCGCCCAGTGTGTGTAGTTTGTGGTGAGCTTCATGACTCCGCTCACTGCCCAGCGAGCAAAGATGACCACAACTCAAAAAAGTGCGGCATCTGCGGTGGAAATCACACTGCTAACTATAGAGGTTGCCCAGTTTATAAGGAGCTGAAAAGTCGAATCCACCAGAGGGGAATTACTGCCCGCACCCAAAATAAACAGTTGATAGCCTCCAGGTCAAACCCTGAAGTCTTCTTCTCGATTGCAGCCAGATCCTCACTAGGACCCATAAACTCTGCCAAAAATGTTACATACGCAAGTGCTCTACCCCAGCCTCAAAAAGCTCAAGAAAAAGCAAGAACCGAACACGGCTCAGCAGCATCAACCGCCAGAGCAGCCAATAAGTAACTTTGAAGCTATGATATGCAGTCTGCAACAAAGCCTTACGGAGTTTATGTCGTTTATGCGTACAACAATGCCAGATCTGATGCGAAACCAAAATCTATTAATACAAATGCTGGTTTCACAACCATCCAAATAATGACTTCCCTACGAATATCTACGTGGAACGCTAACGGCGTTTCGCAGCATAAGCTCGAGTTAGCGCAATTCGTACTAGACAATCAAATCGACGTAATGCTGCTTTCAGAAACACATCTTACAAACAGATACAATTTCCAACTAGGACGATATTTATGCACACACATTGGGGATCTCGTCTCGTAACTCCAAAAGGAAAGCAGCTCTATAATGCAATTATAAAAGCCAAGAACAAACTCGACTATGTTTCTTCTGGCACTCCAACATACTGGCCAGCAGACCCAAAGAAATTTCCCGATTTAATAGACTTTGCGATTACCAAAAACATTCCTAAAAATATGATAAGCGCCGAATTCCTTTCGGATCTTTCATCTGATCACTCGCCTGTCCTTTTTACTCTACTCCGACATCCAGGAACATGGGATCAACCATTAAAACTGACCTCACATAAAACCAATTGGGTTAAGTACAGGAAGTATATTAGCTCACACATTGAGCTAAGTCGTCACCTCAGCGATGAAGCCAACGTAGACAGTTTTGTTAATTCACTGGAATCTGTACTCGTCTCTGCAGATCGAGTTTCAACACCAATACTATAAACACACAATGCAATCAATAGAAGTCAAATCTACAAATCGAACAGCTCGTCCTCGAAAAGCGACGCTTACGTCGAGCATGGCAATTTCACAGATCGCCATCTGCTAAGCAAAGCTAAAAACATGCCTCACGTCAACTTGCTCAAGCTCTACAGCAAGAAGAAACATATGTCCACCGCCGCTACATTGAGCAATTGTCAACTAATAGTACAAAACACTCACTATGGAGAGCTCACTCAACTCTGAGCTCACCGAAAGAAACCGTGATGCCTATTAGAAATTCCACGAGCGGCTGGGCGCACAGTGACGCAGACAGAGCCAGCACGTTTGCCAACCACCTTAAAAATGTCTTCCAACCAAATCCTGCCATTAATGCGTTTATTTTGCCGACTCTATCATATGAGCCCCAGCATAAGCCAATTGAGTTTCGCCCAAACGACATCGTAAACATCATCAAAAGACAACTGAATCCGAAAAAATCCCCGGGAGCACCCATACTGCGCTGTTTGCACACTCATCCAGCTCTTTAATGCTTTCGCAAAACTTTGCCACTTTCCAGTGAGATGGAAAAAGTCAATTATAATAATGATAGCAAAGCCGGGGAAAGACCACACTATCCCCACGTCATATAGACCTATAAGCCTACTCTCTTGCCTATCTAAACTCTTTGAAAAATGCCTAATGACTCGGATAAACACATACCTGAGAATCGAGGAAGGAATCCCGTCACACCAATTCGGGTTTTGTGAAAAGCATGAAACAATTGAGCAGGTCAACCGGATAATATCAGAAATTCGAAACCCTTTCGAAAAACGAGAGTACTGTGCAGCCATATTTTTAGATGTCTCTCAAGCATTTGATAGAGTCTGGCTAGAAGGTCTAATGTACAAGATCAAGACAATGCTCCCCTACAGCACCCACAAGATTTTAGAGTCTTACCTTCACGACAGAAAATTTGTTGTGAGGTGCAACACTGCTATATCTGATGATTACACTGTTGGAGCTGGAGTTCCTCAAGGTAGCGTGCTAGGGCCAACACTATATGTCCTCTACACAGCAAACATCCCGACAAGCACAACAACATCTACGTTTCCCAATGGCACAGCTATTCTTAGCACCTCTATATGTCCGATGCAAGCAACTGCGCAGCTGCCTCATCATATGGTCAATGTTGAAAAATGGCTATCATAGCGCCGGCACATTGAAGCCAAAAGAACACACCTAAAGCTAAAAGCCAGCAGCCTTCATTGGCTTATCAACGCCTGGTCACCTCTTAGCCTTGAATATAAAACCATGCTGTACAACTGGGTACTAAAACCTATATGTATGTACGGCTCCCACTTATGGGGGAACGCCAACAATAGCAAAATTGTTCAGAGAGTTCAGTCGAAGATCCTGAGAACAATCACCGGGGCACCTTGCTACGTTCGCAACGAAAACATACACCGCGACTTAAACATTCTACCAGTCAAATTAAACAATAATTCCCTCCTCTCGCAGTTCCTCTACCATTGAGAAAATCTCATTATTGTGATTGTTGTTACCCGCTGTTTTTGACGGCACTAAAATTTGTAACCGTTCGACTAGTTAATTCACATCATTCCAATATATATAATTTGGTTTTGATTCCTCCAGAGTCTTATAACCGAAACCAGTTAGTAGAGTGGATGCTGTAGAATTTTTATTATAGTTTATTATTTTTTTTTATAATTTTAGTTATTTATTTTAATTTAGTTATTTTTTTGCGTGAACCTTTAATTCGATTATTCACATTACAACCTAATGCGTGAAACTTTTTTTTCTAAAATGATATTTTTATATGTTTTCAAATCATGACGAGGAGTTAGCTCGCATTCCACTAGTCAAATGAATCTTATTATCAATCATTTTTAGTTCACTTTTCCCTAATGTTAATACATTACCTAAACTTTTTTAGGTTATTTTCCCGACTCAAATGACTGATATTAAAATCATAATTTTTATTAACTATCACGTCTTCTATATTTATATCTTCCCTTATTTCATTTTCTTTTGTAGACGTATATATAGCTTCCGGCTCACTGTCTTGTCCACATCATCATTATATAATATGTTTCGTCTTTCTTTCCTTTTTCAAAAACGTTTGTTTGTGAAATGAAATCATTATTCGAATCACTATCATTCATAGATCGGTATTGAGATAAGTTTCCCATCAACCATTTTCTCAATAAATTCCTCCCGAAGATGTGAATACCTTTCCGGGGTGTATAGAAAGTAATCCTCCAACTCTAGAACAAGGGATTTTCCAATCTTCGTCCTTTTACACTCCGCCTTAAAGATGGGGTACTTTATATTTTCAGGCACCCTTGCCTTTGACAAAATAGATTTCTTATTAAATCTATTGAATTCTTGAGTTACCGTCTCAAGCTTTATTCGTTTTGCATTTTTTTCAACATCAATTGGTATGAACGCTGTTTCTGCAGCATCATCTTTTTCATCGTTCTTCTCGTTGAAATAACAAACCAAACTTGTCGGATTAACAGGTGTCTTCCTATTATCCTCGTCAGTAGGATCGAATTCGACTTCTGTAGTCTCCTTCTTCTTATAGTTGTTGTTCTCCATGTTCATTTTGTTATATATATATTGCTTTTTGTTGTTTGGCAGTTGTTTTTTTGGTGATTGGCAGTTGTTTTTTGTTGTTTAGCAGTTGTTTTTTTTGTTTAGCAGTTGTTTTTTTGTTGTTTAGCAGTTGTTTTTTTTCACTTGTTCAACGTCTGTTGAATGTAAAGTCGAAACTTGGACTGTGAATTTTGAAGTACGGAGCTCCGATTTTTATACCATCCAGAAGTCACACATACAAACCTATATACGACACATTTGATTCACCCTCCCTCCCAATCCTAAGTGTAAGCCAATCAAAACGATGGGTTATTGACTCACTCCATTGACAAAGGAAAGTAAAAATGAAAGACAAAAATGACCACAGTTGAACTCTCTCAAAGTTGTTTTGAATTTGTTTTTCCAAATACTTGACAACTTCTATAGGTGGTTGTAAATTTCCGAAACTATCAAAATAATGTATATCATTTTAATTTTTGTTATATGCGACCCAATGTGCACGACTTGATTGTGAATCATCTATGTTTACTATACCAGCGTGGAAGTAAAACCCTAATATATACTCCTCGAAAATTTGGTATATATTTTTTAGCAAAAGTTGAAATGTCTATATTTGGAAGTCGTCTATTGGGTAGCTGACATATTAGTTTTTTCGCTTCTTAATACCATATCCCTTACTCTATGGTTTTAGGTGGAATCCATAACCTGTTCTATACGGCTTGAAATATAACCCTTCTCCTACAGCAACACTTTCAATTTTTCTATTATGTCGTTTCTTCTCGTCCATATCCTCTTTCGCCATTTTAGCGTTATTTATTGTTTTTGCAATTGCGGCACTTCCACTAGCTAAACTACCGAGGGCACTTAGGGCAGTCAAAATAGGTACGATTGGTAAAAAACCACCAGTTTTGGGTACATTAATTATTCTTGGTACTTTCACGTTTTTCTTTGAACCCATTGTCGATTGAACTGATTTTCGTGCAATTTTAATTGCACTCATAATGTCCAATGGCTTTTGTTTTTTTAATGCTCACGTTTTTCTTTGAACCCATTGACGATTGAACTGATTTTCGTGCAATTTTAATTGCACTCATAATGTCCAATGGCTTTTGTTTTTTTAATGTTCTAGTAGCAGCGTTAATAACACTCGACAGATTCTTCATCTTTACTTTTTTTCTCGTCGTCTTCCCTATACATTTCTTTTTTGCTTTTGATATCCCCATTACAAATTTTTTCTTTGCTTTCATAATGTTGGTCACCAAATGTACTGTCTGGTGCTTTTACACGTGACCAAGCTTTGTCAATTAATATAGAGTCTGCAATGTGACGTTCATGTAAATCCGTTTTATGGGAATTCAAAGATTTCTCATCGAATGAGATACATAAGCTTTAAGAATGCATTTAGTATCAACGATTTCTCATCGAATGAGGTACATAAGCTTTAAGAATGCGTTTAATAAGTCAAAAACAAAAAATTATCGTTAGAAATATCAACGATGAAAACGAGAAAAAACAACCCCCACGACATAGTCTCTCTTACCTAATACAATAAGAGCTCTTATTGTTGGACCTTCAAATTGTGGTAAAACCAACATTATGCTCAGTTTGATAGAGAGTCCAAACGGACTGAAATTCGAAAATATTTACGTGTATATATACGTATATCAACCTAAATATGAGTACTTGGAAAAATTAATAAAACCTATTAAAGAAATGGGATATTATACTTTCTCTCATAACGATGGTGAAGCAAAAATTAATTCTATTATGATATTGATGATGTAGCTTGTGAAAAACAAGACAACCTAAGATCTTATTTTTGTATGGGTCGTCATAAGAATATTGATTCCTATTATTTATGTCAAACATATACCCATATACCTAAACACTTGATTTGGTATAAAAATAGATTAAAAATAAACATTTCCATAGTTTAACAACAGATTTCATTATGTCTAGATCAGTGACCTTGTCCTTGAATGGAAATAGTTCTGTTATAAATACAAACTATTTTCCACCAATCGAATTGCATGGACGTTTTGAGTGTGCATTTATTGATTTTAATATGTACAATTCAATCCCAAATATAGACAAAAAAACAATCTTGGAATCTTGGAACTAATGTGATTATTCCTCATTCATACAGGATCCTATGAACTAAATGATATAACTGATTATATTTATAAAAAACTTAAAGATTATGGTATTGAAAAAATTTTTTCAAATTAAAAGCAATAACAATACTCTTCAAGTGGAAATAACCAGTACTCGGGAGCCGGTTTACTTTAATAAGGAAAGATCAATTGCCAAACTTTTTGGATTTGATAAAAGAGTTTTAGAGCCTCACCCAACAAAAACATATCTATCGGATCAGACTGTCAATATTTTAAAAATGAATACTATTCGTTTGGAATGTAGCATAATTAGTGGTTCATATGTAGACAATACACCCAATCATACGTTACATTAATACGGTATTAATGTTCCTCCTGGCTATAAAATGAATGTGACACCACAAATTCTTATTTACTTGCCAATCAACTGTGATGAAATAAGCTCACTCTCCATACGCATCGTTGATCAAAACGGAGATTTGGTACATTTACGTGGTGAAAACATTTCGATTCGGTTGCATATTCGCATATTCGCATGATAGAATGATTATATATAATAAAAGACCTGGTTCAAACACTCAACAAAGCATTACTAATTGTAAAGCTATAGAAAGAGGATCTACTCTATAAAGAAGTATACTTACTTACTTCAAAGTTAAAAATTAATAAAAATATACTGAAAGAAAAAAATTAACGAAATTTTAAATGTTCGAGAAAAAGTTTACTCGGGAGAGTATTTCGAAAAAAGAGTTTCATACCTATTCGTCGTATAATCAAACAATTAAACCAAACGATAAAATTCGCATTACTATCCAAAATCAAGACTTGTATGTGCTCCCTCATTAAAGTTACCTCAACTTTCAAGGAATTATTAGACAAGATACAACAGTCGGTCCTACAGCTGATAATGTTACAACTTCTTTTAAAAATAATTGTATGGCTTACTTCTTGGATGAAATCAAGTACGAAATAAATGGATGCGAGATTGATAGAACGCGATTTGTCGGTATGACAACTACTCTTAAAAATTTTTTATCACTTGATAACCTTTAAAGTCAAAATCTATCAAATTCTGGATGGAGTGGTGAAGATGACTTTTCTACTGCACCTTACTTTAACTTTTCTGTCCCATTAAAAAATTTATTGGGGTTTGCTGAAGATTATAAAAAGGTTTTGTTGAATTGTAAACACGAACACGAACACGAACAAACATTTAAATTAGAAATGACCAATATAAGTTGGAAAATTCCTCATGTGACACCTAGTGACATTGCAATAATTAAGATGTATGATATTATTAAAAATGGTGTAAACCTACCTATTTCATTTCGTAAATGGGACTCCTATGTTAACCCGAAATTAGGACAAGGAACAAACCACTGTTGGAATGTTAAACTTTCAGCAAATCGGGAAAGACCTAGGTTTGCAATAATCGGATTTACACTGAACGGAAAACTTGTCACAAATAATTTATAAAACTTGAAGGTTCATTTAAATTCTGACTCATACCCATATGATAATTTAAATTTCGACTTCAATAAGAATCAGTTTGCTCACCTATATGAAATGTATTCAAGATTTCAATCTAGTTACTACAATCGTGAGTCACAACCATTTTTAACACCATTTCATTTAATTTAAAATGAAAGCTCCAATTATCGTACTTGATCTAACATATCAAAATGAAACAGTAAAATCTGGTCCTATTGATGTGAGAATTTCAACTGAACTGAAGACACCAAGTGACGAAAATACCCAAGCTTATTGCACGATCGATTAGTCGAATATAATCCATTAGAGTTTAGGGTTAGTACAACGAGTTGTTTGATATTGTTTAAAAATGATTGATGGTTTCTTTGACAATAACAATAAATTTATTCTTAAAGAAATTGGAATAGTAGTTGAAAAGGAACCAAACTTGAATAATAGTTTTATTATAGAATGACCATATGATTTCACTTTATTAAATACAAAATCTCAAACCACTGCAAACTGGTTAACAAAAAAGCATCATAAAATTTGTTGGAACGATGGGGGCGAATGTTTTGCACAAATGCGACGATATCTTAAGGCATTTACTATTGGAAAACAAGTTATCTGCAAGGGAATGAAAAGAAACGTTTTTACATTCTCATACCTGTATGCACTCCCTATTGGTAACATTAGGTGTACACCGTCCAGAGACTATATAAATGACACCACTCATATTGCTCAGAATCAATTACTCAAAGGACCAAACCTCGGAATGCCTTCGAGGTTTTAATGGCAAGTTCCCAACTATAAATTTGATGAGCTCTACAAAAATTGTGAATTACCCCAAAATGCATTCAGCATTTTAATGAACAAGAAGGATAAAGGAAAACACCAGGAACCAGCTATTGTTCCCTATGTATTCCCTCAAAATCAGCAAATGCCCTCAAGCGAATAAGAACAAGTGAGGGTAAGGAACCAAATAGTCCAACAAAATAGCTTAAGATTTCGGAGAATAAACAAGAGCAAAAAAGAGAAATTTTATGCCATACTTGTGGTATTTAGTATATTAAGTCAAGGAAACGTCAGCATATGCTAACCGATAACCA
The DNA here is from genome assembly GCF_018153835.1 of Drosophila eugracilis. NCBI lineage: Eukaryota > Metazoa > Arthropoda > Insecta > Diptera > Drosophilidae > Drosophila > Drosophila eugracilis. The sequence continues at coordinate 78,861 of NW_024572815.1, read as the reverse complement.
TAAGAATGCTTCGGTCCGAGAAGATGTAAATTATAAAATATTTTACAAATTGTGACTAACTCTACGTTTCCTGTAAATACATACAGAATTAAATGCCAAAACGAAAATGTAATTTACTTAAATGATTTTTATCAATTTTGTCAATCAAATTTACTTAAAATAATTGCGGATTGTATGTCAGAATATAGAGCAATTAAATTCTCGTTTAAAGTGTTCGGGATTTATATGAAAAAAATAGATGACGGAGAAACCGTTGAAACCAGGAAACACTTTGGAACGGCGTATATATCGGTATATCAAGTTGAAAATATTACTGTAGGCCATTTTAGCATATCTAGCTGGCAAGTGATTTCAAAATGCTACTTGTGCAAATTAACGAAACCCGTAAACTACCACATAAATATCAATGCAGAAGTCAATGTTTATGAAGGAATAAGACTGGATTTTTCAGGAATTGAGTTTCCAATTACCAAAAAAGAAATAAGTCAGTTTGAGAAAAAAATAAAGATTTTAGCATCAATGTGTATGAAATCGATAATGACGGTAAAAAAAATTGTGGGACACAGAGTTAAAACTCAAGAGATTCTACCAAACCACCTAAATATATTAGGAATTATATTACGTGCATTAAAAGATTATGCGGCTCACTGGGGTTTTATACAGCAACGAACACTACCCACAATAAGCTTCAATGAAAATTGGCTTTGGACTATCTTGAACCGAATACGACAACTTCGTTCAAAGGGTATCATAAGAAGCTATCACCTCCAATAGTTATGTATGCAGACATAGAGGCGGTCCTTGAAAACTATGAGATCTGCTTAATCCGGCTTCTTCGGCCACAACAAAGGTGCAAAAACATTCAGGGTGTGCAGTATCCTTCTGCATTGCACACAAATATGATCCAACTCTGAATGAGTTATGGACTTATGAAGATAAATTAAAAAATTAAGTTAATAAATTAGAAATAATTTAAATTTTATAAAATTACATGTGAAGGTTGCATTAAGCCATTTAGTAAAACTCTCAAAGAAAGGACTTTAAGTTTATTTTACAAATATTGGGCCACAGCAAAAACTCCCAGTACAGATCCAATCGATGACGATGTCCAAGAAGGAAGTTTCTATGCATGTGAAAAGGTAATCAACGATAGCTACCTGGACACACACTTGACCAATTTTCTGGGAAATACGTAGGTCCCATTCATAAGAACATTAAACCTTAATATAAATTAAGTGATCCATTTATTCCTATAAATTTTTTTAATTTATCTAAGTGTGATATACATTTATTTATTACTGAATTGGAAGGAGATTTATACCCTATTCCTTGTAATAAAGAGTTGTACTTAGCTCTTACACAAACCATAAAAGTAAATGCATTAAATAGATATAAAATTAGGTATATATATTCAGGAAGGTTTCTAAAGTCTAGCTTGGAACAATTATCAAGCTATATGGAAGATAGGGATTTTAAAATTCTCGCAACAAAATTTCAAGGAGAAAAATTCAGACAAATGCGTAGGGAGGGTTCATTTCCTTATGATTGTTTTCTTTACTTAGTTTACTTTTACTTTACTTAAGAAGAGAAGTTTTAATTTTAGCCGATGTCTTCGAAAGTTTTCGAAATATTTGACTTAGAATTTATAAGTTAGACCCAATAAACTATGTAACTGCTCCCTCAATATCAAGGGACGCAATGTTAAAGTTCACCATAGTACTCTTAGAATTAATAAGTGATGGTGATATGTATTACTTTTTAAAAAGAGCTGTAAGAGGGGTTTCAGCTCAATGCAGTCCGAGAATTTCCAAAGAAAATAATAAGTACTTGAATAACTTTGATTCTAGTAAACATAATAATAACTTAAGTAACATTGACGTAAATAATTTATGTGGATGGGCTGTGAGTCAACCTTTCAGGGTTTAAATTTTTAACTATGGAAGAAATCGCGTTATTTTTGACTATAAAAATATATTATCTGATGATGATGTAGGATATATGCTAGAAGTTGACCTGGAATACCCTCCTAATCAACATGACTCTCATAATTATTTACCTTTTTGTCCTAAAAATAAAGTTCCACCAGGAGGAAAGTAGGCCAAACTGATAGCAGACTTGAATAACAAAAGTGGGTACATAATTCATTTAAAACAGCTTCAGCTTTGTTTACAGCATGGTTTGATTTTTCGAAAAATTTATAGATTTACACAATCATGCTGCTTAAAACCCTATATTGATTTAAATACTAATCAAAGAAAATTAGCACGAAATGACTTCGAAAAAATTTTGTCATTTACACAATCATGCTGCTTAAAAACCGAAATGACTTCGAAAAAATGTTTAAGTTAATGGTTAATGCCGTATACGGAAAAACTATGGAAAAGGTTGAAAAGCCTCGTAAAGGAGTTCTAGTAAAACATTATGAGTCAAGACAAAATTCTCCAGGCTTTAGGCAACCATGATTACCATAGCGTTGAGTTATTTGGAACCGATTTAACGGCAATTGATTCGACACCATCACAAATAATGTATGATAAACCAATATACATAGGAGTTGCAGTTTTAGAATTATCAAAGTGGCTTATGTATGAATTTTATTATAATTTTCTATTACTTAAAAGTCCGTCTACGATAATTATATCTATTGATACAAAATCCTTTATTTTATCATCAGAAGATGGTTTTTATGAGACTATAAAAGCAAATCCCGATCGCTTTGATACCTCAAACTATTAGTTAGAAAATAAATACCAAATAATTCAGGCCAATAATAGAGAACCAGGAGAAATGAAGGATGAACATGCTGGAAATTTTTGTGACTTTTTTGCTGGTCTCAAAGCTAAGGCATATTCTTGCGTAGTTACAAAGTATAAAAATAAAACAGAATCTGTTCAAAAAATTAAAGGTGTTAAAAAATCAGTTATTAAAAAGCTAAGTCATTTTGATTATATTGAATGTATAAAATATAAAAAGGCATTTTATGGAGCACAGCGTGTAATTCGTAGTAGATCACACACTTTGTATTCCGAAATTATGAACAAAATAAATCTTAATTATAAGGATGATAAGAGATATATTTTATCAGATAATTGTAATACATTAGCTCATGGTCCTTACAAAATTCAACATATAATAAATAGTGATCAAGATAATAACCAATTGTAAAGTATATATGTAGATATGAAAATATATTTTGTATTATTAAAATTTTATTTTAAGAAAAAAATTTAAATAAATTAATGGAAATTCACAAGGCGCCACATATTGTCAGAGAAAGCATGAAACTGATAGTGACGTCACAAGCCATGTGAGGCCTTATAACCTAAATTTCTTCATAAATAGCTCAATAATGTTTCGATTTAAAAACAAGAGGAAACGCTATAGTCGAGTGCCGCGACTATAAGATACCCGTTACTGTTTTACAAAATTTTAAAATATTATTTTGCTAGTGGAAATTCACAATGCGCCACCTATTGTCAGAGGAAGTATGTTGAGTATGCTTATAGTGACGTCACTGCCCACGTGAGGCCTTATAACCTTAATTTCTTTATAAATAGCGAAATAATGTTTCAATTTGAAAAATCTTTGGTAAATCGATAGATATTAACAGAAATAAGTTACACAAGGTCAAACGAAGGCATTCATAATAATATTATAGACGCCACAGTTTTCCGCGGTTTGTAGGCGCTAGAGTGGGCGTGGTCAGATGCAACTTTGTGGCAAGTTGCAAAGGCATCTCTTTAATACGTGTTCCTAAGCAAAATTGTGTAGCTTTTATAGTTTTCAAGATTTTTGCATTTTTGGTTTTTCGGTTTTGTGGGCGTTAGAGTGGGCGTGGCTTGATCGGAAAGAACCAATTCGCATTGGGAGCATTTTAAAAACCTACATGCTTGATCCGAACTTTCTATCTCCTATAGTTACCGAGATATCAACTTTTCTAGAAAATCCGAAAACGGTCTTTTGAGCCTTGTGGGCGTATGGTGGCCGGATAGTAGAACCACTTTAAGATGCGCTAGCATCTAAAGATTATAATTTCTGAATTTCAACTTTCTAGCTCCAATAGTTCGTGAGATTTCAGCAATTTTAGTTTTTTGCGATTTGTGGGCGTTAGAGTGGGCGTGGCAAGATGCTGTAATAAACTTGCGCTGTCCCGGGACCTCAAGAATCTTCATGCTTAATCTCAACTTTGTATCTGTTGTAGTTCCTGAGATCTCAGCGTTCATACGGACGGACGGACGGACGGACGGACGGACGGACGGACAGACGGACATGGCTCAATCGACTTCGCTATTGATCCTGATCAAGAATATATATACTTTATAGGGTCGCAAACGCTTCCTTCTATCTGTTACATACTTTTCAACGAATCTAGTATACCCTTTTACTCTACGAGTAACGGGTATAAAAACTTTGGTAAATCGATAGATATTAACAGAAATAAGTTATACAAGGTCAATGGAAGGCATTTATAATAATATTATAAACGCAACAGTTTTCTGCGGTTTGTGGGCATTAGCGTGGGCGAGGCCGGACGAAACTCGTGACAAGATGCAGTGGCATCTCTTAAATGCGTGTTCTTAAGCCTTACTAGCTTTTATAGTTCCCGAGATTTTTGCAATTGGCATTGAGAGCATCATAAAAATCTACATGCTTAATCCGATCTTTCTATCACTTATAGTTACCGAGATATCAACTTTTCTAGAAAAAGCGAAAACCATCTTTTGAGCTTGGTGGGCTTATAGGAGGGTGTAGCCGGATAATGGCTAATAGCTCAAATAGTTCCTGAGATTTAAGTGACTTTAGTTTATCGTGATTTGTGGACATTAGAGTGGGCGTGGCAGGATGCGGAAACAAACTAGCGTTGCGTCTGGACCTCAAGAATCTTCATGCTTCTCCCTTTGTGTCTGTTATAGTTCCTGAGATCTCAGCGTTCATACGGACAGACGGACAGGCGAACAGTCGGAAAGACGGACAGTCGGACAGACGGACAGACAGAGGGACATGGCTCAATCGCCTTTGCTATTAATACTGATCAGGAATATATATACTTTATAGGGGCGGAAACGCTTTCTTCTACCTGTTACATACTTTTCATGAAATTTAATATACCCTTTTACTATACGAGTAACGGGTATAAAAACCTGCATTGTCCAATTAGGCTCATATCCCTTCATAAACGCTCTCTTATATTTACTTATTCGAACAAAATCATGTACACCAAACACACGAAAACCTATAATACGGGCTCAAGCCCTTCAGCAGCTATCATGACGGACCCACCAGACATTTTCAAAATCTCATCAAAATCGTATCATTCCCAATTAGGCGACCCGAAATTTATAATAATTAAAAGAAAGGACAACGAGTCGTTTGAAAAAATATCACCATTTATAATTAAAAAATCCGTGGACTTTGCCTGTGGAGGAGAAGTTGACGGATGCGAAAAACTAAGAGACGGAACATTGTTAATAAAAACTAAAAATGAATTGCAAGCCAGAAAGCTCCTTAAACTTACAAAAATCGCAGAAATGGAAGTGACAACAAGTGAACATAAAACATTGAATTTCTCTATGGGAGTTATTTATTGTAACGACCTTAGATATATTGACGAAGACACTATCTTACAAGAACTAAAACCACAAAAAGTAAGCGAAGTTAAAAAAATAATGAAACGACAAAACCCCAACACTAACTCTGATAGCAGCAACACCACTCTAGTTGAAACCGGATTAATCATTATCACATTTGAAACACACAAACTCCCAGAAATATTGCGAATTGGATACGAGACAGTGCGTGTACGAGAGTATATCCCACTTCCCCTTCGATGCAGAAAATGCCTCCGCTTTGGCCACCCAGCACCAATATGCAAAAGCTCCGAAACCTGCACTAATTGCTCAGAAACAAAACACACAAACGACCAAACACTTCAACGACATCACCACCACGATTACGACAAACTAGAAGACATGGATATTGACTGCATCACACACACCAAAAAACCAACCACACCGTACTCGTCACAACTCACAGAAGACTCACTAAAAATAAAAATCTTCCATAAAGATAAGTTTAAAAACCTAACAACTAATCTTAAAGCATCCAAGACTAAGACCAAAGCGCTAAATAAAATCCAACTCACTAACAACAGCGACAGCGAATCCATATAGAACCTTAAACTCAAACCGTTAACACTACCAATAAAGTTAAGTTACAAACTTTCATCTTCACTAAAATGGCATTAGCAATAATTCAATGGAACATTCACGGCTATAGAAACAACTACACAGAACTCCAAATGTTAATTAAATCCCAGAATCCACACATTTTAGCCCTTCAAGAAACCCACATATCAAACCTATGCTCACTCCCCTCCCCAATAAATTATACACTTCACACTAGCGCCAACAACCACAACGGCTTTGGAGGCGCTGCCCTTCTCATCCACAACTCCATCTCCCAAAACCCCATGTCTCTAAACTCCGACTTCGATGCCGTCAGAGTTAACATCCACTCTAAATACAAATTCAACATAATTTCTGCATACATCTCACCTTCAAAATCATTTAACACCAATAACCTCGAAAACACCTTTGCTTCGCACAATCTGCACACACTTGTCCTAGGGGACTTTAACAGCTGGCACCCCTACTGGGGTTCGCCTAAACATAATGCCAGAGGGAAAATAATAGCGGACTACCTAGACAAATCAGACTTCATCCTCCTTAACGACAAATCCCCTACCCACTTCTCCACCCACAACACCTTCACTCACATCGACCTATCCTTCGCATCATCGCCATTAGCACCCGAAATCCATTGGGAAGTGTTGGACGACCTATATGGCAGTGACCACTTCCCTATTTTTTTATCCTTGTTTAACAACCCATCCTCTCCCTCCTTCTTATCCAAACCCTTCTTCAAACTAAGATCCGCAGACTGGGAACTCTTCAAAGAAAAATCCCTCCTCCACAACGCTTCAATCCATCCCAGCAGCAATGTCAACCGCGAAGCAGCGCTAATAAAAAAAATAATCACTCAAAGTGCCCATTTCTCAATTCCCCAAAACACAACCTTCTCCCTCCATCGCACAGTTCCATGGTGGAACAAGGAACTAACTCTTCTTAAACGGGACAAATCCATGAAATGGAGAACCCTAAAAAGAGAAGTTACTTCCTTCAACACCATGGAATACAAAAAAGCAAACGCAAAACTCAAAAGAGCCGTCAGAATAGCCAAAAGAGCTGCTATCCGTAGTTTTACTACGGATATCTATCAATTTTCTGACCCCACGAAAACGTGGGCAAACATCAAACGACTTTGCGGCATGCACCCACAAAAAAATATTTACTGCATTTGCAACCCCATGGAAATTACCGACCAAACTGAAATCGCAAACACATTCGGTCAAACGTGGTCAGAGCAAGCAGATGATAATAACTTTTCACCCCAATTTCGCCTCAATAAACAACTCCTGAATACAGTCCCCACATACCAACCTTCGAACCCAGCCCTAGAAATTGAAACAAACATCTCTTATATAGAATTCTTATCCGCACTGAACTCCCTAAGAGGCAACACCCCAGGCCTCGACCGAATTTCCTACTCCATGATCAAAAACCTTCCTATCCCTGTAAGACTTAGAATTGTCAACCACTTCAACAACATCCTCTCCTCACACATCCCCCAATCACTTAAACTTAGCCTCGTCCTTCCCATAGTTAAACCTAACAAACCTAAAACTGAACTCTCCTCGTATAGACCCATTTCCCTGAACCCGTGCTTATCTAAAGTTCTTGACAAAATTGTGGCCAAGAGGTTGTGGTGGTTCGTTTTAAATAACGATCTCATACACAACAGCCAATTCGGATTCAAAAGAGGCAAATCTGTACTAGACAGTCTACTCTACGTAGACCACCTAGCGTCCAGATCCATTGCTCTCAAAAAGCATCTGTCAATTCTATCGCTAGACTTTACTAAAGCCTTCGATAGAATTGGTGTACACACGATCTTACACCAGCTGCACGATTGGCACTTAGGCCCAAAAATCACCAACTTCGTCAAGAACTTTATGACTAACAGGAAAATCATCGTCAAGTCTGGGAAATGCCTATCAAGCATATTCCCACTTGACAATGGCATCCCACAAGGCTCACCCATCTCCGTAATCCTATTCCTAATTGCCTACAATTCCCTCTCCAACATCCTATCTATCCCTAAACAAATTAAGTTCTGCGCATACGCTGACGACTTCCACCTCCTTATTCAACACAACAAGCGTAAAAATCCTACATCCAACCTCTCATCCCTTTTTAATCGCATTGACGAATGGTGCCTCCAATCGGGCTCCATTCTCTCTGTAGAAAAATCTCAACTCATCCACATCTGCCGCAAACATAACTGCAAGGCCAAGATAATCTCAGGCGGCACCATTATCCCGAGCACCAATACCCTCAAAATATTAGGCCTTACTATTAACCACAGATACAACTGGTCCTGTCACATCAACAAACTGAAATCTGACCTCACAAAACCACTTGGCATTGTCAAGCACCTCTCCTCCCTCAAGTACAACACTAATACAGCAACTCTTGTCCAAATAGTTAAATCCCTTATAATGACCAAAATTGACTTCTGCCTCCCCATTTACGGTCGCGCACCCAAATCCCAGCTTATCCGCCTAAAATCTTCCCTTTACTCCGCAATTAGATCGGCACTGGGTGCATTCCGCTCTACGCCAACCAACAACTTGCTGGCTGAGTCGGGCATCAATACCATCGAACACAAAAGAGACTTCCTTACCGGCAAGCTCTCCAAAACCCTCTCCCTGTCTAAGGATACCCCCTAAAAACTTTCACAAAACCCCAAAAACGAAACTATAGATATCCCAGTACCATAGACCTAATCCTAAAAATCTGTAACTCCCATTCTATCCCAACCCTCCCAATAAAAAAGTTACCCTCCAAAAAATTCAACATGCTCAACATCATCAAAGCCACAGACACCTCCCTCTCCAAATATAATAAAAACACTACTCCCCCAATCGTTTTCCAACAACTCTTCCACTCCCTCAAATCATCCTATCCTAATCACAACTTCATCTACACAGATGGCTCCAAAGCCAATGGTATAACCACCTACAGCATTACAACCGAGCACGAAACCATAAAAACAGGCCTCCTACCTATTTTCTCCTCAGTACTATCGAGCGAGATTATAGCCATCCAGGAAGCCTTAGTCATCTGCGCCAAGCTGCCAGGCAAGCATGCCATCTGTACAGACTCCCTTTCCTCAGTTACCGCGATTCTTAACCACGATAACCATTCTCACTATCCAACCCTAGCTCGCAATATGATCACCCAACACTTCCCAAAAATCAAACTAATCTGGATCCCCAGTCACATGGGCATTGCAGGTAACGAAAAAGCTGACTTTGCAGCAAAACACGCTGCCAAATTCCCCTTAACCTACACCCCTAACCTAAGCCCCAGTGATACATCCCATTTCTTAAAATCTCTCCTACATGCAAAACAAACACAACTGCGTACCTCCGTTTGGTATCAAGAAATACTCAAGTTATCAACGTGTACCCAGCCCCTCAAAAACTCCCTCCTAAACAGAAGAGAACAAATCATCATCACCCGCCTCAGACTAGGACACTCATTCTTAACAAACGCCCACTACCTCGACAGAACTAGGAACAACGTGTGCCCATTATGCAACATCTCCCAGATTGACATCCACCATATTATTTGCTCCTGCCCCTCCCTCTCCACGCAAAGATCCTTATTCCTTAATAATCCAGATCCAGACCTCCCAAATCTAACTAAATCAAAGTTTTTGTAAATAAAATGTAAATAGTAATCCATAGCATGTATATACTCATAAGCCAAAAATTCACCAGCCATATTCTAACTTAAGCCGAGCTGAAGGCCCCAGCTGCTATTGCTCCTAGCCATTTGTTAGCTCTTAGTTTTAACTAATTGTTAGCCTTAGATAAATAAATAAAAATAAATAAATGTACAGAAAATTTATGTTTTGGAAAAACTTTAGGGAAATTATATACCGTTTTTAAAATTAACTCCACATTTTCAACAGGTTTCATTTTAATGGTTCGGTGATATGAATGATTATACTGGTATAGAAGATATTTTGTGTTATGAATCCCTTTATAATTTCCTTGCATAGTAAACATTTTCCACAAGTGCTTTTTATATGTTCGATTAAAACGATCGCATATTGAAGCCTTAAGATGTGCGAAAGAGTGATAATGTTTTACATTAAATGTACTCATTAATGTTTTAAATGTTGAATTAATGAATTCTTTTCCTTGATCTGACTGAATATTCTTTCGTTTACTTTTGCTCGCTTTATATACAGTTCTCATCGCTTCTGTAACGTCCAGTGCGGACTTTGTCTTCACAGCTTCAGCATACTTTGAGAATGTGTCAATAACATTCAATAAATATCTATACCCTCTATTTTCATTTCTAAGGGGTATCATTTAAGCTAAATCAATTTGCCATGTATCGTTAATCCCCTTCTAAACAAATTTACGACGCAAAAAGTTTGTGACGTCACAAACGATGTGAGGCCTTATAACCTAAATTTCTTCATAAGTAGCGAAATAATGTTCCGATTTGAAAAATCCTTGGTAAACCGATAGATATTAACAGAAATAAGTTATACAAGGTCAAACGAAGGCATTGATAATATTATTATGGACGCCACAGTGTTTCGCGGCTTGTGGGCGTTAGAGTGGGCGTGGGAAGTTGCAGCGGCATCCCTTAAATACGTGTTCTTAAGCCTAACTTTCTAGCTTTTTTAGTTCCTGAGATTTCTGTATTTTTGGTTTTTCGGGTTTTGTGGGAGTTAGGGTGGGCATGGCTAGATGGAAAAAAACAATTCGTATTTGGGGCATCATAAAAATCTACATGCTTAATCCGATCTTTCTATCACTTATAGTTACCGAGATATCAAGTTTTCTTGAAAATGCGAAAACCGTCTTTTGAGCTTGGTGGGCGTATGGGTGAGTGTGGCCAGTACTACTAAAAGAAGCGCTGGCATCCAAAGTTTATACATACTGAATTTCAACTTTCTAGCTCTAATAGTTTTCGAGATTTCAGCGTTTTTAGTTTATCGCGATTTGTGGGCGTTAGAGTGGGACAGATGGACATGGCTCAATCGACTTCGCTATTGATCCTGATCAAGAATATATATACTTTGTAGGTTCGGAAACGCTTCTATCTGTTACATACTTTTCAACGAATCTAGTATACCCTTTTACTCTACGAATAACGGGTATAATTACATTTCATAGATGACATGCAGGGGTTATCAATAATTTTGTCAGGCATCAGGAAGTCATACTGGTCGAGTTTCAACTGAATATATTCTTTATATGTGAGGAGTTGCATCTATTCGTCCTTATCAAATCCAACGAAATTACGTTTACATTGTTGCATCTAGATCATAGACAAAATTTTTTTTGAAATGTAAAACAATTTTTTTTTTTTTTTTTAATTATGTACAACATAGTATTTGAATCCAAAAATGACCTCGTGGTCCTGTTTCTTTCGTTGTCCTGTTATTTCGAAAGGAAAGGAAAAGGCCTTCGCATGTACACCCTCAGTCCAGTTCAATATTTCAGACCATCATTAACACTGTAGATCGTAATTCAAGCGTTATCGTTGATTTTCAATATTTATTTGGAAACAACAAACAAGTTTTTGTCTTTTCTTAGGAAACTCTTAATTCATTTTTATTGTAATTATTGTGGATCTGATACTCACTTCGAGAAGAAATGCTCTAAATGCGATCAGGATAAGATAAAAAATCAGTTTGAAATAAAATAAAATATAATAAAAATAAAAATATATAAGATCTTTACCTAGTTTATACATCCCTTAACAATGTTGATTTGCGGACCATCAGGACAACAATTTTATTGGAAAACTAAATAAACAAGAAGACAATAAACTTCAAAAGGCAATTATAAGTAATAGTGATGAAAACATTAGTAGAGATTGTTTTAAGCAATTACAAGGCAATTATAAAGTTACAAAATCACACCTTAATGCTTTAAAAAGTATAAAAATGCATTTTAAAAAATGATTAAATATAAACATAACTTAAGCAAAGTAGTTCTAATGCATTCCAACACATACCAAAAAATGGTAAACAACGACCGAGGAAATGAACTAATATTTTTACCAATTTTAAATAACAATAAACTAAGTGATTATGACAAATGAATTAAAATACGTCAAGAATTATGCTACTACAAAAACAAAAAACGTAATAAATCATTTAACTTTCGAAATATTGATTTAAAATCAACCCCTTTATCTAGTATAATTAATGAAACTCAAACATTTGATTGGGATGATGCAAAACCTAATACTTCAGAATCAATAATAGAATATCAAGACAAATTACCAAAAAATGAAGTCCTTACAAATTTAACAACTGATAGTGATGAAGGAGAACTTAAGACAGAGGAACGGTAAAAGTTGTTGAACGATAAGCGAAAATTAAGTGAAACTTCTTTTTTAGACGATAAAGAAGAAAAGAAAGCAGTGACAAAAGTGAAGCTTGATGATCAACAACGTAAATTAAGGGTAAAGCTGAAAAAGTATAAAATAGATTAAAATCCGTTTCAAGATCTAAAATATGTGTCTGGACGTAAAAAGTTAATAAGTTCGTGCTAAAAACCAAATAGGAAAAAACAAAATCAATTGGATTTCTTATCAAAAGTGCTTTATTTAAATAATAAAAATGAGGAATTTAGATAAAATGTTTATCACATTGCTCAGTAATTATTCATTGAATGTATTTCCTGATAACGTAAAATGTGCATTCACAAACATTGTAAATATCCCACAAGACATGAACGGTGATTGGGAAGTTGGTATTATCGACATGTATCTCAATAATTATATTAATCAAACTTCCAATAAAGAAATTCCTATACCTGAAGAAACTGAATCTGTTAGCTTAGTAAATGCTGAAACATGTAGATATAAAAATGTAAGCGTTGATTGAAAAACACCTGAAATGGGTTGATTTTTATTTATACTGACATAATTAAACCTATATCTGTAGGTTTGTAGGTTGTATTTAATTTAAAAATATTGAATATTATCCCTTAGATATATGGTCACCAAATGAAATCTCAATACTAGTCACTGATTCAAACGGATATAAGGATCCATTTGAAATGTCAACAGTTCCGATTTTTGTCACTTTACATTTCAGAAGGAGAAGGACGTGGTAACTTCTATAAATAATGCGGACTTACTTTACTAATAATAAAAACAGTCATCATGGTGAAATCTTATCATGAATATTATTTAAACCAAGCAACAGCGTAAACATAAACGAAAACGCATCATAAACGAAAAAGAACCATAAGAAAATTAAATATTAGCGACATTTTTTCTAAGACAAAATGAGCAATAATATCGAATGCATGAAGAGTGAACTGGATTTGTTTTCTCCACACACCATGCAAAGTTCCATTATAAGAACTGAAGATGTTTCATATGACCCAATTGCTTCTTTAGACGGAGCATCATCAATCAAATTTGTCTGTTTAGGGAATGGTGAAACATATCGAGACTTATCAAGCGTTTATTTACGACTTCTTGTGCAGCTTAGAAAAAGTGATAGCACCGGCATTGTAGAAAACGATGTCGGATTATTGAACAATATCTTACTCTCTATATTTAGAAGTTCCTCAGTTTATTTAAATCATATATTAGTATCGTATTTGCAAAAAGTTTTAAACTACAGAAGTGATCCCTCAGAAAATCACTTAGCCTCCCAAGGATATTTCCCAAATTATGGGCAAATAACGGCAGGCGAATATGTTTATCCAGATACAAATCTAAAGCTTAAAAATTTATTTTAAAATAGTAATAAGGTGGAACTTTTTGGAAAAATCCACGGCGATATTTTTAATCAACCAAAACTGCTAGTAAATAATGTTGATTTAAGAATTAATTTTAGTATTGAAAATACTGCATTTTATTTAATGGAAACTGGTACTGAGTAAAATTTAAAGATACTGGAAGCTCAACTTTTCATGAATCATATAACAGTTAACCCAAGCATTTTATTGGCTCACCATCGAGTTTTACAAACCAAAAATGCTATATACCCTTTCAATAAGGTTAAAGTAAAATCTTTTACAATATTCCCAGGAAATAATACATTATCTATAGACAATGCAGTTATTGGGCAGCTACCTTATTGTCTAGCCTGGTGTACTGCATGATTGATTCCATGATTGATATTAATAAGCATAGAAACATACTATTACTCCTTTAACATGAATACATTACAAATTAAATATTTACTATCAAAGCATACAAAAACACAATCGTTTTTTAAAGGAGTTCTCTCTTCGGACCAGTTACCTAAAACTATTAAAAAGTATCCTAATTACTGCGAGTACCGATCCTTCAGACAAGCCAGGAACTCATTGGACTGCCTTCTATTTTGATAGCCCTAAGTCAGCAGAATTTTTCGATTCATATGGTCAATATCCTCAGAAAAAGGAATTCATAATATTTTTAAGATTAAACGCACATAAACATTTTTTAATAAACAACAACTCTAAGGATATTTTTCTAATATATGTGGTCATTATTGCATGGTGTTCGGACTTTTTCAATGTAAAAATAAATCACTTAACTGCTCCCTGAAAAATTTTAAGAAAAACGACATTACTTATAATGATAAGCAAATACTTAAAATGTTTACGAAAAATTTAAAAAAACAAAAATAAAATTTTTTTATCATTAATTTAGTTTATTTAATGTTTCTGAGCAATACAATCTCTTGTTAAACTTATAATATTTAAGCATAATATTAAGTGCTATTAAGGGGTCTTCTAATATCGGCAGCATATGACACTGACATGTGTCTGGTCCAGATGTAGCATCTTCATCACTCCAAGGACAAAGTCTGTAGTGGAATCTAAGCTTTGAATGTATTAACTCCTTTTCTGCTTAGTCCGCGAGGATGTCTTTTAAATATTCAATCCTCCTGAAATGTTGCTCGAATAACATGTCTTCAAACTGCATGCTGAAAACTTTAACTTGTTTAGCGTGCATTTTTGTAAGACTTGTAACTTGTTAAGGTTGAACTAAGACTGGTTTTGGATTAAGAAATTCAATCTTTTATAAGGGGAATTTCTTATTTACTTCATTTATTTACTGCTAAATTCAATTTGAGCACATCTATATCTATTCGGATCTTTTCCTTTATATACCATATGAGAAATTCCATTCTCAGTCAATTTCTTAAATGGTGTCTTAGTAGAAAATTTTTTTACATAATTTTTAGGTAGAAATATCAAAATATCTTCATTTTCCCTATTGGCTTATAATCAAACCTAATACATAGATCTTCAATTTTCGTATAACCAATAACAGGCATCGATTCATTTAGGATCTCTAAAAAATCCTATGAGGAATAAGTAGATTAGGAAGGATTATATTACATAAAACAATGTTTATATATCATTTTTGATTGGTGAGAGATTGGAGTCGTGGTGTTCTAGTCACTAGTCGTTGAATACTAATTTGTTACATGAATTACATGGTCTTTTATACATGAAAGAATATACCTGTTTCACTCTTTCATGTACACATTATATTATATATATATATATATATATATATATATTATATATACAGGTGTACTACAACACAGATAGGGTATATAATATACAAAATTTCATTTAAACCCTTAAAAATAAATGTATTTTTAATAAAGAAATTCAGTTCAGTTTCACATCAAAATGGGCAAGTTTCATTGTGTGTTATGCTCGGAATCAAAATCTTTTACTACGCGCAACAGTCAAAAGTTCATACCTTAAAAGTACACAACTTTAGATATGCAAAATCAAAGTCCTTTTATTACTACTTTTATTTCTGTACTGATGTTCGGAAATTTTGGCTGCGAGACGATTTTAATATGCTCATGATATTGATGCACGATGCTGAATTAAAAAGTATAAATAAAACGAAAGAGAAATATCTAATAAAGAACAAGAACTTTAAATATTGAATTTATATAAGGTGTTTTTATTTCATAATGTTTTAAGACGAATATACAAATATTAGGAATCTAATCTCAAGAGAACATACATTAAAACACTATCCTGTCCGTCATCCATAAGTTGTTGTTATTTTGTCTGTGGTTCATTTTCAATTATCTCATTAAAAATGTGATCATCGTTTGGAAACAGGCTAGGCTCAGACTCCTCCAAATCAAACGTTTGAGCACACTGCATATTCTTATATTGCTCCTCGCTTTGTTCAAGCCGAATAAGTTTTGTTAGAACTTCCTGAGTATACATACCCATAAAAAAGTTTTCAAACCCTAAAGAATCCAATTCTGATGGACTGGTTTGAGTTGACGACAAGTGTGGTTAAAATACTTCTCGTAGGTATCGATCCACGGTGTCTTTATCGTTGAGATCCATTGCGCAGTAAGCAATTTGAATGGTGTCATTTATATAGTCTCTAGACTATGTTCACCTTATGTAGGGATAGGGAGTGCATACAGGTATGTTTTACTCCTAGAACCAATCGTATTAGATTTGAGAATACATAGGAGCCCCGGACGGCAGTCCGTGACCGTTATTTCCCACACACCTGTATTTACATTCGTGGAACCATTGGACATAGATCTAATCAAGTGAACATAGAAAGGGAAAATCTTTCTTAGACGGATATTGAGCACGAACTATCTTTATAATACTATTTATTACACTTGTAATCTTCTTGACTAGTCTTCCGACACACCGACACTTACTTTCACTGAACTCTCAGGCCTCATTATCATCATCCGTTAATTTGTTCGCCATCCTTGTCTTCCTTATCATTAAATACCAAATTTGTTATATATTTCATGGCGATCCTGCCATATATATATTTCATTTTATTTCCTATAAACTGTAGCAGGCTGGTAGTATTAAGAGTTACCAGATGTAACGGGTGGGTAGTACTTATTAAGAGTTACCATATGATTATGATTGAAGAAGTTATCGATAAGATACCATCCTTGGTATACCAGCTTTGGAGATGGACTAAGAGGAGAACGCATGTGAAAAAGCTAAAAAGCAAAGAATTAAAATAAAGAATACTACAAAATTATAATAAAGACTACTACAAATTCAGAAGTGGGATCAAGAACAGAAAAAATGGATATAGTTGGTGATAATTATGCAATGGCGGTATTAAAAAAATGGCTTGGCGAATTGGGTTTGTCCACAAAAGGCACAAAAGCTGAGTTGCTGGTGCGTCTTAATGCTGTACCAGCAGCAGAACGTGGAAATGCACCAAGAGTGGACAATTTGGAGGATGATCATCTGGTGGCGGAGACAAGACGCGTAATTCAATCGCAACAAGCTGAAATGTTTAAAGGAACAGAAGCGTTGGCAAATTTGTACAAAGAAATCGAGGCCGCTAAGAATGTTCTGGAACAATTACGCATGCATGGACGAAACCAAGAGTTAGAGGGAGACGACGATACATCATGCCAAGACGTAGAAGATGATGCTCAAGGAAATGCAAGTTGTGAAATTCAGCGAAATGTGGCAGCTAAAAAAAATTTTGGTGACTGGGCATCCATGGCGTTTTCATTGGCCAAAGAGATTTTAATGGAGTACGATGGAAATACACCAGTGCGAAATTGGATTGCTCAGTTTGACAATATTAGACAAATGCACAAGTTGAACGACATGCAGCGACAATTATTATGTATTGCAAAGCTTAAAGGAAAAGCGTTGCAGTGGCTGCATGCAGATCCGGTACGTGTGGTGAAGCCTATAAACCAAGTTTTGGATCAACTGAAGGAGGCGTTTGGTGGAAAACTTCCGAAAATTGAGCTACGTCGGAAATTTGCTGGACGAATGTGGATATCGGACGAAAATTTCAGCGTATACTTTGAGGACAAGTGCATGTTGGCTCGAGATTTGGATATGGACGACGATGAGTTATTAGATGGCATCATCGAGGGAATACCACATGAAAATCTACGCATCCAGGCAAAACTACAGTGCTTTGATAATCCGGCGAAGATGCGGCGAGCATTTGCAGATGTTGCCCTACCTAGGCAGAGTGGTTTGCTGATGAAGTCGGAAGCAGCGAAGGGCAGAGATATAAAAGAAAATTCTCGTTGCTTCAATTGCAACTCTAAGGGACATTGGGCACGAGATTGCAGTAAGCCAAAGAGGAAGCCGGGATCTTGCTACGGATGTGGTGACGAAGGGCATTTAATGGCGCAGTGCCCGAAGAGGAAGGTGAAGACGGAGGACAGCGGCGTAAACAATTTTGTAAGGTCATTAATAATTTATTTTAGTAATAGTAATAACGAATCTATAAGTTCAGAATGCCTCATAGACTCGGGCAGCCCTGTTTCGTTTATTAAACAAAAATGTATTCCAACAAATATTAAATTACACACACATGAAGTTTTATATTTTGGATTAAATGAAAGCCAATTAAATGTATTCGGAAAAATATTTTGTCACATTTTCAAGAACAGTAATAAAATTAATTTTGATTTAAAAGTGGTGCCTAACGAGTCTATGAGATGGAATATGGAACTTTATGGTATAAAATTATCTTTAAGTGAACTTGATGTGAATGGTAATGAGTGTACTGAAAGTCTATTAGATGGTAAAGACAACATAAGGCCAAACTTGGAGCAGGAAGGAATAAATGAAGTGGAGTTAGTGGAAGCAGCAGATCAATTGTTAGAAAATAGTGAAATGAATATGGATTGTGAAAATGTAGAAAACAAATTGGTTGATAAATCGTTAGCAGAAAATTGTTTGTTAGACAGGAAATTGTTAGATAATAGATTGTTAGATAATAGATTGTTAGATAATAGATTGTTAGATAATAGATTGTTAGATAATAGATTGTTAGCTAGTAAATTGTTAGATGAGAAGTCAAAAGAATTAGTTAGAGGAGTGTTAGAAGAAAATTTTCAAGGTAGCATGATGCAAATTAATACGAGGTGTGTTCAAAAAGTAAGGTGACTCTTCAAATTTCGCGAATTTCAAATTTTTCGATTATCGAAACCTTTTAGAAGTTATACGAGGTGTGTTCAAAAAGTAAGGTGACTTTTCAAATTTCAAATTTTTCAAATTTTTCGATTATCTTCAGTTTTGGGAACAAGAAAAGTCACATGGGGCCAAATCCGGTGAATATGGTGGCTGAGGCATTATTGTGGTGTTGTTTTTTGGCCAAAAAATCCAAATCCTTTGATCCATATTTTCGATAGCAAAAAATCGCCGAGCTCGCAAAACAACTTGTAACTTTACGCCTCTCACAACCAAACAAAAGAGGATGTTCCATTGAAACTTGGTACAGATGTTAGGGAAGAGTGTACCAATATAACAAAACAAAAAAATCGATAATCGAAAAATTTGAAATTCGCGAAATTTGAAGAGTCACCTTACTTTTTGAACACACCTCGTATAGTGGATTCTGAAAGAGAATATAAGATTGGGACACAAGTGGATTATGCATTAAGAGCAAAATTTATAAAAATGTTAGAAAGCACTTATATAAATGCAAAGAAGCACTTAGAAAGGATAGAAAATTTAATTTTGGTGAAAAGGAGCTTAATTGTTTTTTATGTTTAAAAGAAAAATTGTTACAAGCGCCTGTTTTGTCAATTAATGATCATAGAGATGACATTGAATTGCATTGTGATGCCAGTGCCTTGGGGTTTGGAGCGGTACTTTTTCAGAAAAAGGCAGATGAAAAATTTCATCCTATTTTTTATTTTTCGAAGCGCACATCAGAAACAGAAGCAAAGTACCATAGCTTTGAGTTAGAAACTTTAGCGATAATCTATGCTTTAAGAAGATTCAGAATATATTTACAGGGAAAGCGTTTTAAAATTATTACTGATTGTAACTCATTAGCTTTGACTTTAAATAAAATTGATTTAAATCCAAGGATAGCAAGGTGGGCGTTAGAGTTACAAGAATTTGATTATGAAATAGTTCATAGAGTTGGAAGCAGGATGCAGCACGTCGATGCTTTGTCGAGATGTTATAATACAATTATGATAACAGAAGCAAATAGTTTAGAAACAAATTTAGTAATTTGTCAGACGAAGGATATGAAAATACAAAATATTAGAAAATTGTTAGAAAAAGGTGAGCTGAAATTGTTTGAAATGAGAAATGGGGTAGTATATAGGAAAACGAATGATGGCAGGATATTATTTTATGTACCAGCAGCTATGGAGGATCATGTTATGTATAAGTATCATGATGAATTAGGACATATTGGTAGGGATAAAATGATTAGTGCAATGATGAAGACATATTGGTTTCCGAACATGAAAGTCAAATCATTAGGACATATAGAAAATTGTTTAAAGTGTATTGCGTTTTCATCCAATGCAGGCAAGGAATGTGGGGTATTACATAGCATACCCAAAGGTAATAAACCATTTGATATTATTCATATTGACCATTATGGACCAGTGGATAAGAGTAGATCAAAGAAATACATATTAGCAGTGGTAGATGGGTGTACGAAATTTTTACGATTATATGCGACAAAAACAACAAATAGTAAAGAAGTTGTTAGTGCATTAAAAGACTATTTTCGATCATATAGCAAACTGAGTTGCATAGTGTCAGATAGAGGTAGTGGTTTTACTTCGGGGGAATTTGAAAAGTTTTTAAGTGACGCAAATATAAAGCACATTAAAGTGGCCACGGATCGCCTCAAGCTAATGGACAGGTGGAGCGGGTTAACAGAAGTTTAGGGTCCTATGTTAAGCAAACTTACTGAGGCGAAAGAGGGACAGCATTGGGATAAGGTTATCGAACAAATTGAATACACATTGAATAATACAATACACCGAAGTACAAAACAATATCCAAGTACAATGTTGTTTGGGTTACAACAAAAAGGGGAAATAAGTGATGACCTAAAACAAAAGCTAGAAGAGGAAAATTGTGTAGATGTAAATTGTGAAAGAGATTTGGAAAAGATTAGAAAGGAAGCAGAACAAAATCAGGTATTAGCACAGTCAAAAAATGAGGAATATTATAATAGCAAAAGAAAAGATCCAAATAAATTCAAGACAGGAGACTATATTATGGTAAAAAATTTTGATAGCTCGGCAGGAGTAGCAAGAAAACTGTTACCAAAAAGTAAAGGTCCTTATGTTATTGATAAGATATTAAAAAACGTTAGGTATATGATCAAAGACATTGATGGCTTTCAGTTAGCTCGAAATCCTTACCAAGGCGTGTGGAGTGCGCAAAATATTAGACATTGGTTAAGAAAAACAAATTCATCTATTGATGTACGAGATAATGTTAACAGGAGATAGAGGGCTATCTCAAAATCAGGATGGCCGAGTTGTAGCAGGCTGGTAGTATTAAGAGTTACCAGATGTAACGGGTGGGTAGTACTTATTAAGAGTTACCATATGATTATGATTGAAGAAGTTATCGATAAGATACCATCCTTGGTATACCAGCTTTGGAGATGGACTAAGAGGAGAACGCATGTGAAAAGCTAAAAAGCAAAAGAATTAAAATAAAGAATACTAAAAAATTATAATAAAGACTACTACAATACCAAGTACAACAAATTTGTTATATATTTCAATTGGTTTGCAGAAAGACGTAACCCTTTGCTATCTCCTATCTATCTCGTTCGCCTGGGAACTCACCCCTACCCTCAAGTGTGCGCTCAAGTCTGGTTGTGCGTGCAGGTGCGAACTCACCCCTACCCTTAAGTGTGTGCTGATATCTGCTTGTGCGCGGAGGAAATTTATTTTTATGCGTTTTAATGAAAAGTTGCAGTTTTTAACTTACAATCGTATAAAGCATACCATTGGAAAGGGCTTATCATTGGGATAAGTGGCAACAGTACGTCTTCACCTTTGAATTGTCCAGTCAATATTGTTGTTTCGGTAACATTGTTCATCAGTTTCTTGACTAAGATCCTGGTTCCATTGCAAAGTCGAGGTGGATTTAAATTTAGAAGGATAATGATGAGTACGCCAATTTTCAATGTAAGAACGTGCAGTGGCAAGCCTGGCAAATCGAGAAATTAGTTGGATAGTTGACAACTTCGTCCTGATGGATTTGTATGTAGTCATCAACGTTTGGCCGCGAATATAGCACGCGTTTATTATTCTGGGCAATGTTTTGCACCAATTCGTATAAGCTTTCCATGATCTTACAGATAGATTCCCTAGATTCATCAATTTTCATTCGCCCATTTCCAATATCTATTCATTGATTTGTAAATATTTCAGCCGATGTATCAAATTTTTGTAAATGACGATGAATAGACGATGAATCAATTTGAGACATGCATTAAGTTAGCAGGAGTTGAACGTGGTATAATCGGCAGAGTTTGTCGAAGATAACCAGACAATAAAATGAGTTCTCCACCTAAAATCCGTACGTTCCATCTTATATCTCGCAGTGTACGATCAATCGCTTTCAATACCTTCTTGAGAGACATTGTGCATTTGTCCCTATACTAAAAATTGACACGTTTTGAGAACATTACCCAATTCAGAATTTTTGTTGACGTTACATATTGGATCTTCAGTGTTTGTAAATTCAATGGTAATTCCAGATGATGCAATGCAAAATGAGCGATAGAAGAAAAGTCTTGTCAGGGCGCATCTATGAAAAACAGTCCACCGCTTTGTTCTGTGTTTGTACGCATAATTCTGTCATACGCAGTGCGTTTTTAATTTTTTTTACGCGACTTTCGTTGCGTGACGTGCAACGCACCTCCCGCCCAACCGAGAATCGCTGCCTTTTATCGTACGGCTCGGAACACGGGATAGTACCGAGTGAATAATGTTAGAAACGACGAAATTATGTGTGTGCTAAGTGATTTAGTAAAGCAGTAAAGCTTTGGCTGCTTGAGGCAACATCCTCCCCCCCATAAAGTCCTTGAGGGGCAGCAGACACAGCCTAGACACCGCACGCCTTGACGTTCCAACAGCTGTCTTTAGTTCGGCAACACGGATCAGTTTTTACAGAACGATGGTACTTTTAGGTGATCGAAAGACCGCCCTCGTTGATCAAATGCTGCAGATGCCAGCCTCCGATAGCTCATCAATACGAACACGAGTCGAGCTCAACTCTCCGATGGACTTGTACTTAGAGATGGTTGTGCGTGCAGCACATTTTCTTCATAAGTAGCAAAATAATTTCCGAATTGAAAAATCCTTGGTAAACCGATAGATATTAACAGAAATAAGTTATACAAGGTCAAACGAAGGCAATGATAATATTATTATAGACGCCAAAGTGTTTCGCGGTTTGTGGGCGTTAGAGTGGGCCAGATGAAAATTCGTGGGAAGTTGCAGCGGCATCCCTAAAATTCGTGTTCTTAAGCCTAACTTTCTAGCTCTTTTAGTTCCTGAAATTTTTGGTTTTTCGGGTTTTGTGGGCGTTAGGGTGGGCATGGCTAGATGGAAAAAAACAATTCGTATTTGGGGCATCATAAAAATCTACATGCTTAATCCGATCTTTCTATCACTTATAGTTACCGAGATATCAAGTTTTCTTGAAAATGCGAAAACCGTCTTTTGAGCTTGGTGGGCGTATGGGTGAGTGTGGCCAGTACCACTAAAAGAAGCGCTGGCATCCAAAGTTTATACATACTGAATTTCAACTTTCTAGCTCTAATAGTTTTCGAGATTTCAGCGTTTTTAGTTTATCGCGATTTGTGGGCGTTCGAGTGGGCGTGGCAGAATGCTGAAAAAACTTGCTCTGTCCCGGGACCTCAAGAATCTTCATGCTTAATCTCAACTTTGTATCTGCTATAATTCCTGAGATCTCAGCGTTCATACAGACGGACGGACGGACGGACGGACAGACGGACGGACGGACGGACGGACAGACGGACGGACGGATGGACGGACGGACAGACAGACGGACGGACGGACGGACGGACGGACGGATGGACGGACGGACAGACGGACGGACGGACATGGCTCAATCGACTTCGCTATTGATCCTGATCAAGAATATATATACTTTGTAGGGTCGGAAACGCTTCCTTCTATCTGTTACATACTTTTCAACGAATCTAGTATACCCTTTTACTCTACGAGTAACGGATATAAAAACTCCATGTTGAGAATATCGGTCAGGAATTGTCATTGTGATCCGAGCTCGAAAAATAGTGTGTTTGGCGAGGGCATTGTTATTGTATTTAAAAACTCAAATGAATGCTGCGGTGGCATCTCTAAAATATAAATGCCTAATATGTATGCTTAATCCCAACTTTGCATCTCTGAGATCTCAGCGTTCATACGGACAGAAGAACAGAAAGTATAACTTGGCTGTTTGTCCCGATCAAGAATATACATACTCTCCTTCTTCTTGTATACTCGTTTATTTTCCAAGTAAACCTAAAATAACAAAGGGTTTCTAACATTTAGAAACTATAGAAGAACCAACCGGCTTTGTTGAGTTTGAGTGGTGATATCAGAAAATATAAGGGTTATAAGAATTTTTCATAGTTTGATTTGAAATATTCAAGCTAACATTTGGATTAAAATTATATTAGATAAAAATTTACATGTAAAAAAATTCTACGAATAATATACTTACTTATTGCACGGGAGCACACAAATGCCGCAACATTTTTCCATTCCGCTTAAATTTTTTTCTGCTTCTCTCATATCAGCATTAATTTGATCCATTCCTTCTTCGATGCGGTCCAGTTGCTCTAAATAGTAAATATAATAGATCATTCATATAGTGTTCGTTTTATAATAGTAGTATATAAGAGGTCTTTTTGTCTATCCCTCTTTGGCAGATGTCCTACGCCATTCACATTTTTTTATGCAACGCTATCCCAATCCAAATATATTATATAATAATCTATATACATATATAAAAACAAGAGGAAACGCTATAGTCGAGTGCCGCGACTTTAAGATACCCGTTACCGTTTTACAAAATTTTAAAATATTATTTTGCCAGTGCAAATTCACGAGGCGCCACCTATTGTCAGAGGGAAGTATGTTGGAGTACGCTTATAGTGACGTCACTGCCCATGTGAGGCCTTATAACCTTAATTTCTTTATAAATAGCGAAATAATGTTCCGATTTGAAAAATCTTTGGCAAATCGATAGATATTAACAGAAATAAGTTATACAAAGTCAATCGAAGGCATTCATAATAATAGTATAGACGCCACAGTTTTCCGCGGTTTGTGGGCGTTAGAGTGGGCGTGGCCAGATGCAACTCGTGGAAAGTTTCAGAAGCATCTCCCAAATACGTGTTCCTAATCAAAAGTTTTGTAGGTTTTATAGTTTTTTGAGGTTTTTGCATTTTTTGGTTTTTCGGGTTTTGTGGGCGTTAGAGTGGGCCTTGCTTGATCGGAAAAAAAACAATTCGCATTGGGAGCATCATAGAAACCTACATGCTTAATCCGAGTTTTTTATCTCTTATAGTTACCGAGATATCAGCTTTTCTAGAAAATCCGAAAAACCGTCTTTTGAGCCTTGTGGGCGTATACGTGGGTGTGGGCCGGATAGTAGTACCACTATCAGATGCGCTGCCATCTAAAGATTATACTTTTGAATTTCAACTTTCTAACTGCAATAGTTCCTGAGATTTCAGCAATTTTAGCTTATAGCGATTTGTGGGCGTTAGAGTGGGCGTGGCAGGATGCTGTAATAAACTTGCGCTGTCCCGGGACCTCAAGAATCTTCATGCTTAATCTCAACTTTGTATCTGCTATAGTTCCTGAGATCTCAGCGTTCATACGGACGGACGGACGGACAGACGGACATGGCTCAATCGACTTCGCTATTGATCCTGATCAAGAATATATATACTTTATAGGGTCGCAAACGCTTCCTTCTATCTGTTACATACTTTTCAACGAATCTAGTATACCCTTTTACTCTACGAGTAACGGGTATAATTAATGTAACCATGTCCGTCCGTCCGTCGGTATGAACGCTGAGATCTCAGGCACTATAACAGATACAAAGTTGAGATTAACCATGAAGATTCTTGAGGTCTCGGGACAGCGCAAGTTTATTACAGCATCCTGCCACGCCCACTCTAACGCCCACAAATCGCAAAAAACTAAAATTGCTGACATCTCAGGAACTTTTGGAGTTTGAAAGTTGAAATTCAGAAAGTATAATCTTTAGATGCCAGCGCATCTTAAAGTGGTTATACTATCCAGCCACACCCACCCATACGCTCACAAGGCTCAAAAGACGGTTTTCGGATTTTCTAGAAAAGCTGATATCTCGGTAACTATAAGAAATAGAAAGTTCGAATTAAGCATGTAGGTTTTTATGATGCTTCCAATGCGAACTTTTTTTTTCGATCAAGACACGCCCACTTCAACGCCCACAAAACCCGA
Source organism: Drosophila eugracilis (assembly GCF_018153835.1). NCBI lineage: Eukaryota > Metazoa > Arthropoda > Insecta > Diptera > Drosophilidae > Drosophila > Drosophila eugracilis. The sequence continues at coordinate 52,437 of NW_024572815.1, read as the reverse complement.
AAAACTAAAAGTGCAAAAATCTCAAAAACTATAAGAGCTTCACAATTTTGCTTAGGAAGACGTATTTAAGAGATGCCTCTGTATCTTGCCACGAAGTTGCATCCGGCCAGGCCCACTCTAACGCCCACAAACCGCGGAAAACTGTGGCGTCTATAATATTATTATGAATGCCTTCGTTTGTCATTGTGTAACTTATTTCTGTTAATATCTATCGATTTACCAAAGATTTTTCAAATCGGAACATTATTTCGCTATTTATAAAGAAATTAAGGTTATAAGGCCTCACATGGGCAGTGACGTCACTATAAGCATACTCAACATACTTCCTCTGACATTGTGAATTTTCACTAGCAAAATAATATTTTAAAATTTTGTAAAACAGTAACGGGTATCTTATAGTCGCGGCACTCGACTATAGCGTTTCCTCTTGTTTTTTTGTTGTAATTGGACGAAATGGGTCGGGGTCAAGATTTATTCCTAAGTTTTCGAAAAACTATAATAATGTTCTATTTAGCGAACCGCAATTAACCCGAAATTGGTAGAAATATTGTCAAGTCACCTTTCACAATGTAAAGTTTCATAAAAAAAAATACGTAAACACAGGAGAATTTGCAGTACAACATAAAAAATCTGGAAGGAACCACATATTGACACCACGGTAGGAGCATTAAGTTGTATATACGGCATTAAAAAACCCCAGAATAACATCTGCAACAACTCTTAAATCCCTAGAGAAGACTTCAAAAAAAAATTTTTGTATCCAAACCATCCGAAACATCCAACACAATGCTGGTTTACATGGTAGAGTCGTTCGTAAAAACCCATTGATTTCTGATTATAACAAAAAATGTTTTGGAGATCGCAAAAGGGGATGTAAGCAGGCCGGATTCATTTTGGGAGAACGTTATATTTATTGACGAATTAAAAATTAAAAATGTTGGACACTGCGTTACTTTTAAAGTATGGCAAAAGGCAAAGGAAACCATGAAAGGAAAAACTTTATTCCAACTTATAAGCACGTTGACAAGAATGTGATTGTATATGGGTGTATAGCTACAGGTGGAGTTGGTCGAAATTTGGCGGTTAACAATATATCTTGGTGTTATTTAAGTGACTTTTAAAGTGCAAAGTCCTATCTACAACGAATTCTTTTCTGACCAACGTAGAACATTTTTGAAATATGATATTTTAATATTTGGCTTACAAAAGTCGAAAGTCTGATAACGGATTTCAACGCTGCAAGCCTCCGCGGGCTAAGGGACAAGATAAACTTCCATCTGCAAGCAATTAGAACGCTGGCTACATCGGAACAAACTCTTCATGGATTGATTAACATAGTGGCATCAAAGTTGAGTTCGGACATCCAGCAACCAGTCGACGTGGACCTCTATATATCCAGAAGCTGTACAAAAACAGACAAAAATCTTTCACAAACTTCTTTGCTTTCGAATATTCACTTTTGTACTCTGCGGAGATATATGCAAAACGTATCGCTTTAAAATAAATATTTGCAGTATATACTTTAAAGAGACTGCACTGAAGAGGAAATACGGGCTAATCAGATAGAGACAATCCCTTATGAAACTAAGTATGCAGCTTTCCTGGTAATTCGAGCCATGAGCCATTACCCGAGCAGTTGTCTTCAGTGTGGCTAAAACTTGCCTTTTAGCTAAGCGTAATTCATAATATCAAGTTCCCGAGATTTGCCATGATGCCAAATGCTTCCGTGCAACTGCACGCCTTCTGTGAAGCCAGCATGTTTTTTTTCGGAGCCTGTATTTACTTGAGTGCGCAAGCATTCGAATCAGTAACATCTGACTTACTTTGTTCAAAGTCCAAGGCAGCACCATTAAAGACCCGAGAGTCTCGAGAGTGTTCTTCCAGTTACCTACTATGGTCAAGGTTCTGGAAAAATGGACCAGTTTCCCTGCTTTTGGACCTTGCAGCTGGGCCCTGCGATCGTTCGCGATCTTCGGAAAATTAGGCTCGTTACATTGTTCAGTTCAGATGCGGACGATTTCTTCAGCAACAGCCAGCATGCAAATTCCTATAGAAAGATTCAGCGTGTATTTTCTTAAATACATCGATTCATTTTCTTTGGAATAAAAATTGTCCATAACGAGTTTCAGGATTTAATAGTTTGCATGTGAATTAAAGTTAAAGAAATTTCGCTCATTTTGATGGAAAAATAACAAGCTAGACAAAGTAAGTTTTGGAGACAATGCCTGATGATCTTGAGTGGTATAAATTAACTCATTGAATTACTGAATAAATCTTAAAAGGGTATTATTTATATATCTCAAGTGTTTCAATGCAAGAGAACTGGCTGCCCAAAGAGTCCTGTTCCAGACGTTATCAGATAGATAATTAAATAATAAATAATAAAAAAATCAACCTCCCCACTTGGCAATTCTTAACCGGTAAGTGCGATTATTTTCGAACGGTTCTTTGCTGCTGAAAAGTCCCTACGAGTAGTCGTCTTAGGTGACGCAGACTTAGAACATTATAAACATCTATTTAAGCAGGGTTTCAAATCCATATCCGAGAAAGATATTTCTCGTGAAGTTTGCCATGGCTGATGTATCTGCAAGATTTTACATTTAATGCAGAGCACCTAGCAGCCACCACAGATTTCGAATTGTATTGAATGCATCACACATAACGAAAAGTTGGGGAAGGAACAGGATTATCTACACGCCTTACATAAACACCCCTTTCCGATGCACATTGATCATTTATGTTTTTTGGACTTGACAAAGTATATTTTCCCTGTAGTAGATGGTTTTTCTAAATAAAACTGGATATATCCCACGAAGTCGACAAACGCAGGAGAAGTTTTAAAGCATTTATAATCTTAGATTGTAATATTTATTAGTCCTCAAATAATCGTCAGCGATAAAGGATCTGCTTTTATATCACATTTAAAGAGTTTTGCAGTAACAAAACAAAAAGACACGTTATAGTCGAGTGGCGCGACTATAAGGTACCCGTTACTGTCTTACACAATTGTAAAATATTAATTTGGCTACTGGAAATACACAAAGCCATGCTGAATAACTAATAGTGACGTCACTGCCAATGTGAAACCTTATAATATACATTTCTTCATAAATAGAGAAATAATGTTCCGATTTTGAAAAATCGATAGATATTGACAAAAATATGTTATACAAGGTCAGACGAAGACAACCACTATAATGTTATGGACGCCACAGTTTTCTGCGGTTAGAATGGGCTTGGCAAGATGAAATAAACTTGCGCTGCGTATGGGCCTCACTAATCTGCCGGCTCAATCTTAACTCTGTATCTCTGATAGTTCCTAAGATCTCAGAGTTAATACGGATAGACGGACAGACGGACATGGCTCAATAGACTTTGCTATTAGTCCTGATCAAGAAGAAATGTGTTTTATAGGGTCGAAAGGAAGATGAGATTGGATCGAATAGGGTCGTATATTGAACAGCCGGGGGGAACAGATCCAGCACTAAGAAGCAGAAGCCGATGAGATAAAATTAAGAAGTTTTAGCGAAATTGTCGAGCTGCTTTAAATCATAACCTAATTGTAAACACCGATTTTAACCATAATTAATTTTCCATTATATTATAAAGCATACATAGATTATATGTAATTATCTTACATATATAGTACACCGGCTTGCTGCTCAAGCTCTGAAAAGCTAACCTAAGTTGAGATTTTCATAAGTGTACATATTGCTTACATCAATTCTTGCTAAAATCTTTTTCCCACGTTTTGGTAAACATATAAATATGTAATTTGCAAGCGTATCTCATCACTTACAATGATTTTGTATACGATGGGCTGAGATGCTTTAGTCAGATTATTCCTAAGCAATTCTACTTTATATTTTTCTTCTTCCTGTACGGGAATTTTCTATTTACTTGATTTCTGGTGGTTTTTTTATATTTTTATTATTCGATTGAATAATTTCCCATTGTACTTTGACTTAATAATTGCGTTGAAATTTAATTATGTCGTCAATAGATCAAAGTAATTTAATAAAAAATGGACCAAAACTTTATTAAGGTTTAACAAAACATGGATATAATATAATGTTAATATAATATAATGTGATGCACAAAACGATTGTGTTAATAGTACATTAAATCTATATATATATATATATATATATATACAGGGTGGGCCATTTAAATTTGACCCATTTGGCAACCCTGTAACTTTTGACAGCGTCGACAGATCGTCAAATGTCATACCACGTTGGAAGCGTCAGTCGAAGACAATTGATACCATGGAACAATACACTCCAAAGGAACGCACTCAAATTGTTCAGCTCTACATTGAAAATAAATTCTCAAAATCATCATGTCAGGCGAGGCACATTTCTTGATGAATGGGGGAAGAAGGAATCGAAGAACAGCCACTTTACGACCAAAAAGTTACAATTTGGTGCGGTGTTTGCGCGAATATGATCATCGGACAACATTATACGTGAAATAGCCGCCATATCGTCTGAAACATTGATCAAATTCATGAAAAATGCTGAAAAAAGAATGCATTCGGCTGTCAGAGCTGAAGGTGCCCATTTACGTGATATCATTTTTAATAATAATTTGTAAAAAATCTCCTTGGACCAAAATAAATGATTTTTGGAATAAAAAAAAAAATTTCCACTTTTTTTGTTTTTGATTTAAGAATCAAGTGGGTCAACTTTAAATGGCCCACCCTGTATTATATATGAATGTTACCATGTATGTACGCTATAGAATAGAAAACAGCTGGACCGAAATTAATGACATTTTTTGTACGTGTTCAAGGCTTGTTTAGCATCAATCGAGAATCGAGGAAAATTCGTGAAAATTGAAAATTTGGAAATTTTATTGAAAATTTCTAAAATTGATATATCGCTTATATGGCAACATTATTAGATTAAAGTTGGCAGCTCTGATCAGCTGTGCCATTAGGTGATTGCAGCACAATTTGATATTTCGTTTATTTTTTGAAGCCTTTTTTATGTGATTTGCGTACAAATTTACGTAAATTGTATAATTTTTGTCATCTATTCACACCAGACGAGTATACCAAGGGATTTATTTTTATTGATGATGATGGTGCAACTAGAATTGCCTGCTCTAATTCAACCACCAAATGACCTGATCGATTGTGAATTGCAACGGAAAACAAACTTTAGTTCTCAGGACATCTATTCAAAGAAATCTTTCACAGTTGGTTCCAGAACAACGCACTGCCTAACAGAATTATGCGTACAAACACAGATCAAATCGGTGGATTGTTTTTATAGATGCTGGAAAGACTTTTCTTCTATCGCTCATGTTGGCATCGATACAATCACAAAATAATATTGCACTGGCCATTGCATCATCTGGAATTGCGGCAATTATGTTGGATAATGTGTTCGTCCATTATCCAAAATTCGTTCACCATTGAAGTTACCATTGTATTTACAAAACACTGATCCTCCAATATGTATCATCAACAAAAACTCTGGAATGGGCAATGTTCTTAAAACGTGTCTGTCGGAGGAACATTTGAATATAACGTAAATATAGTTGAAACAATGTAACTGTAAGGCAACTCTGTAAGCTAGGGCTAACGCGCTACAACTACCCTATTGTGTTGCATAACGTGGCTTAAGCTACTGCTCTTACTGAAAAATTCTCGATTGGCGACACACACTATGCGCCGTTTTTCTCCGAATAAATTTATAACCAATTTTCTAAAGCCGACTTTATATTCTTGTTCTGCGCCCAGTTCGACAGTCGAACGAACATTTAGGCGACCGTGACAGGACGCAGTACGGAATAAGCGGAGGTTCAGAATTGGTTTTATATTTGGAAAAGTATCCAACGCATCGCACCAACGACTTGCGAATACAGCCGCAATCAACATCGATCGAGTCAACTAAGTGGAATACACCTGGTTCTTTAAAAGGTGGACCCAGATACTCGACTCAGCTAATTTTTAGAGTCAGCTAAGAGGAATACTACCGGTTCTTTTAAAGGTGAACGCAGATACTCGCTCAGCTACGATGAGAAACAATCTTTCGACGAGTTACCCAATCAGGACAACTTTTGTAAAACACTTACACACCGATCCCAGTTCCTAAAAGGTCGTCAACGGATCTCAATCAAGAACATCCACGGTCTTGCGAAAATCTCACACTGTAACCGAGTGCTCATTCAATTCGAGGTGCAGAGTATGCCAAACAGCGCATCACAATCTCTTGCATGAATTCTCAACGAATCAAGGTCATCAACAGCCATGGGGGGGTTGTTCAACAGTTTCCTACCAAGATCTAGCAGCAGATGTGCAGCCAAGAGAACCACAGATTTCTCTTCTAGCACGTACCGCAAAGAGAAGTCTCATACCAACAGCGATAGCCCAAATCATGGACGGAAACGAACAATTTCAGAAAGTCAGTGCGTTATTAGATTCAGGTTCGGAACTTAACTTGATCACGGAGGAGACTGCGAAGCGTCTGAAGTTACCGAAATGCCGAGCCAAGCTATCAGTGGCTTTTCTGACACCTCAAGACATATCAATTACAACGTACATACAACTCTCAAATCACAAGTTTCGTATTTTCAATGGAATTTCGCGGTGATCGCGATTGGCATTACCGAATTGAATATGCCAGAGGGTATCGTACTAATTAATCCAACATTCTATCAGCCCAGCAAAATCGACATTCTGATCGGAATTCAAAGATTCTTTGAAGCCATCCGAGTTGGAAAGTGTACAGTGGGTAAGAACATTCCCACGCTCGTTAATACAAGTTTCGGATGGGTCATTGGTGGAAGTACGATGTAGGCTACTGAGCCTGAGCGATACAAAAGTAATTTCGCTCAAGATCAACCATCTCTAAATGAAATCGTTTCCCATTTTTGGAAAGTGGAAGAGTATCAAACGCCACGACAAACTCTTACCAAAGAAGAACAGGTCTGTGAAAAACATTTAGAGAACTTAGTTGCTGTTGAATCCGGCAATCACATTATAGTTCGTTTTCCATTTAAGGAATCACCACAAACGTTAGGCCAATCATGCGACAGCGCCGCCAAACGTTTTTCCCTATTCAACCGTTGGCGAAATAATAATCCGTCCCTAAAGTAATCATATGTTCAATTCATGCGTAAATACATCACAACGTTGACAAGAGAGAGCCCCATTTCTTTATTCCCCACCATTGTGTTTTACGGCCACAGAGCTTAAGCACTAAGCTACGATTGGTGTTTGAGGCTAGCGAAAAAACTTTTTCTGGCGTAGCATTAAACGAAATTCTATTGGTAGGACCCACAATCTAACAAGTCCTAATCAGGTCTTTGCTTTCATTTTGGCTCAATCGTTACGCTTTATCAGGAAACATATCATAGATACATCATCTATAGTTGACGAGCCATTTGTAGTTGACGAACGAGATAAAAAATTTCAGTTGATTCTCTGGACATAAAACGTTACAGACATTCTACAGATATACCAACTTAATACGGTTACCTACGGTGTCTCAGCAGCTCTCTTCCTTGCCATTCAAGGTCTATTCCACATTGCCAATTTACTCGAACCAGAATATCCTCTCGTAGCTGCACCACTACGAACTGATCTATATGTCGATAATCTTTTTACAGGCGCAGACGATCTAAACATTGCACTACACAAGAAAAAGGAAGTGTCAAAAATGCTAAGTCACGCTGGATTGACGATGACCAAATTCAACAGTAATTCACCCACACTACGTAATTCATTAAGTCAACGAAAATGCTTGGATCAGCATGGCAGCCATCAGTCGACGTATTAATTTTTCAGTTCAAATTCGACTGGCGCAACTTATCCACAGTGAAACTTCCACGATATGTATCAACCTCACAACAACATCAAAGCGAGCTTCTCGAATTTGTGGACACCTGCAAACGTAGATACGGCTGTTGCCTTTACGTTCGCAGCATAATCAATGGTGTCATAAAAATCAGTTTATTAGTTGCGAAGTCAAGAGTCGCTCGAATTCAATCATTGTCAATCCCAAAGCTTGAGCTCTGTGCAGCAGTGCTACTTAGTAGAACATATCAAAAGATTGAACGCAAACTCAAGGCTTACATCTCAAAGGTATTTTTTTGGACACGAAGACTATTCTACAGTGCCTTTGAAAAAACTCGTCGCAATTGCCAACTTTTGAGCAATATCTGAGCAAAACTCCTGCGGACATCGTATCCAGAGTAAAAGATCTTGAGCACAACATGTGGTATACTGGACCCGACTTTCTGAAAAGGTCGGACGGAGAATGGGGTTGCCTGCCTAATCCAGTAAATTCGCCCCTTCATTCATCAATCGAGATGCAATCTATGATAGTTAAACCTTCGAGTAATATTGTAGTACCCAGCATTATAGATGATCTTATCGAGTGGTCATCGTCATATTTTCGCATTCTGTGCTTCATCTTTCGAGTATGTAATAGGGTCCCTGCAGCTAGATATTCAACTGTCCAAGGTGTAGTACACGTGCCAGAAATCGAGCTAAATCCAACGTTTTGGAGAATTGTAGCACAAACTCAGAGATCAATATTATTAAAGGACAAGCCATTAAAGTCTAATGGCTTTCAGCCAATTTGCCAAAACAGCATCGCTTTACACGGCTATATGTCGAATTCATACACCGTTCCAACCTACATGCAGGACCAAAAGTCTTGCTGTCTTTACTTCGTGAAATCGTTTGGGTCATCAATGGCTGAGCGTTAGTGCGTCAAGTGGTACGGGAAAGCACTTACTGCTTTCACTACAAGCCTCGCCTTATGTCCAAGATTATGGGAAATTTCCCTCCACATCGACTTGTCGGCGAACGCTCGTTCCTGGTGTCAGGACTTGATTTCTGCGGGCCCTTCGTGACCTCGTACAAAATTCGAAGCAAGTCCCCGTACAAAACTTCCGCTTCGATATTTGCTTGCTTTGCAACGAAGGCTACCCACATCGAACTAGATTCCGAGCTTACAACTAATGCTTTCTTATCCTGCATTCGAAGGTTTACCGCCCGGCGTGGATTGCCACAACGCATCTACTGCGATAACGCAAAAGACTTCGTTGGAGCTGCCAATACAATTAAGGAGTTTCAAAGTGCATTACTGCAGCCTGGATCCATCAGTCTTCTAGAGTCATATAGCGCTCGCAAGGGATTTTCTTTTTGCTTCTTCCCCCTTGAGCCACATGTTTCGGCGGCCTCTTGAGCACCGAGTACGAGTCTTGGATCTGCATACCTCTAAAGGCCCTCTGCGTAGGGCAATTCACAAATTAGCTCTTTTGATCGTAATTGAAATATCTGCGTACTTTCAACTAGGGGAATATGTCGCAGGAGCATTTGAATATAACTGAAATTTAGTTTAAACAATGTAACTAAACGGTAACTCTGTAACCTAGGGCTAACGCGTTGCAACTACTATCTAGTGTTGCATAACGTTGCTTAAGTTACTACTCTTACTGAAGTACTCTCGATTGGCTACAAACTCTACGCGTCGCTTTTCTGCGAATAAATTTATAAACAATTCTTTAAAGCCGACTTCTTATTCTTGTACTGCTCGCGGTGAACATAAAACAAGTTTTATTATATGGAACGAATGCGATACGAGCGCGTTAGTAATTAAATAAAACAAGAGGAAACGCTACACAATTTTAAAATATTCATTTTGCTAGCGAAAATTCACAAGGCGCCTCCTATTGCCAGAGAAAGTAATGTTGAGTAATTGATAGTGTCGTCACAAACCATGTGAGGCCTTATAACCTAAAATTCTTCATAAATAGCGAGATAATGTTACGATTTAAAAAATCTTTGGCAAATAATTAGATATTAACAGAAATAAGTTATACAAGATCAAACGAAGGCATTCATAATAATATTATAGACGCGACAGTTTTCCGCGGTTTGTGGGCGTTAGAGTGTGCGTGGCATCTCTTAAATACGCGTTTTAAGTCTTACTTTCTAGCTCTTATAGGTCCCGAGATTTTCGATTTTCCTGGTTTTGAGGGCGTTACAGTGGGCGTGGCTAGATGGGAAAACAGTAATTTGCATTTGGGCGTCATAAAAACCTACATGCTTAATCCGAAGTTTCTATCTCTATAGTTATCGAGATATCAGCTTTTCTAGAAAATGCGAAAACCGTCTTTTGAGCCTTGTGGTCGTATGTGTGGGTGTGGCTGGATTCTAGTGACACTAAAGGATGCGCTGGCATCTAAAATATTATACATTCTGAATTTCAACTTTCTAGCTCTAAAAGTTCCAGATATTTCAGCGATTTTTCGCGATTAAGGGCGTTAGAGTGGGCGTGGCAGGATGCTGTACTAAACTTGTTCTGAGTAGGGACCTCAAAAATCTTCATGGTTAATCTTAACTTTGTATCTCTTATAGTTCCTGAGATCTCGGCGTTCATACGGACAGACGGACAGGCAGACGCAATCAATCGTCTTCGCTATGCATCCTAATCAAGAATATGTACACTATAAAGGGTCGGAAACGGCTCCTTTTACCTGTGACATACTTTTCAACGGATCTTATATACCCTTTTCCTCCACGAGTAACGGGTATAAGAAACATGAAGAAACGCTTAAGTCAGTGCAGCGACTATAATGTATTGTTTTACACAAATTTAAAATAAAAGCCCTCCCCTTGTAAAAAAAGCATCTTGAGTAACTTATGGTGACTGTCCAAGTGAGGCCATATAAGATAACATAAATTTCTTCATAAGTAGCGAAATAAAGTTCCGATTTGAGAAATCTTTGGCAAATCGATAGATATTGACAAAAAAAAAATGTGGTATACATGGTTAATCGAAGACATTTGTTTGGTCATTCCGGTCGGTCAGTGTAAAGAGGGGAGCGGGCGAATTCGGCCGCCGCTTTCCTCTCTCCCTCTCTCGTTGAGTCTTCTATCCATAGCATAAGATACTTTAAGTCGAATAAATTTGTTCAAATTGAAAATCCCACTCGATTGCACGCGCCGTGCCCTTTCGTCACAGTAAATTCAATTTCGAAGCATTAATAAAAAAAACCCTGCATTTCACAAAATCTAACTTAATAAAAATTCTTATTAAATTTTCAACATTCATTATAATATTATGGACACCACAGTTTTCTGCGATTTTTGGGCGTGACAAGATGAAAACTCGCGTCGAGCTGAAAAGGAATTTCTAAAATACGTATTCCGAAGCTGAGATTTTCGCATTTTTGGCTATCCGGATCTCAGCGTTCATGCGGATAAAAGGACAGACGGACATCCTGCCACGCCCACTCTAACGCCCACAAATCGCGAAAAATTAAAATTGCTCAAATCTCAGGAACTATTAGAGCTAGAAAGTTGAAATTCAGAATGTATAATCTTTAGATGCCAGCGCATCTTACAGTGGTACTACAATCTGGCCACACCCTCCCATACAAAATTTTTTTTCCATGGTTACCCCTTCAAAAAAAAATAAAGAACACACACACACTTATATTGTCTGTCTTGCAGATTCTCAACACAATAAAAAAACTGTTACCTATACATATCTATGCATACATATACTTCTACCCATCATTATATTTACTATATAAATAAATCTTTATATCTTTATCTTTACTATATACATAAACACCAGTGAACGTCAAGGGTGTCTTTTTTCGGCACCCGAATCACACTTATACATTTCGAGTGTTTGTCGCACTCACGAACAGCAAGAAAAGAGCACACACCCTAACGCACAGATCGCTTTGGATGTTTTGTGTGTTTGCGTTTTTGTCACCCACTCAATTCTATGCGATTATAATGCACAGACACCCAAAACACTTATAGCAAATGAAGGGAGTGTCTGAAGCACCCTTGATTCGGGATGAGTGAGTCGGGTGTCTTTAACTGATCTGAGTATTTCGGGTGTCTGAGGGTTGACCAAATAACCCTGCCTTCGAGGGAACCCCAGATAGCCTACAAAAATGTATTATGAGCGTTGTAGAGGTAATCATATTAATAAGAGGCACAGACCAAACCCCGTACGAACAGTTGATACAAAGAACTATGATACAAAATTATAGGCAGGGCGGACGTAGCTTTGAACAACTTGGACATTCACACTTATGATGTTATTTTACAGATTAACCTTTCGAACAACTCAACGGCTCGTTAGCGAAACCTTGGATAGAGAGCAACCCCTTATAAAAATCAACGGCGAGAGTGGCAAAATCTTTTAAAATTTTTAAACACGTTATCCACCTGAGCGACTATGAGGATTCAATGATGTTTAGGTGAGGGGCCATTGTGCCGCCACTCATCCATGCTGAAGAGCGCATCCGCGCTGAAGAGCGCATCCGCGCTGAAGAGCGCATCCGCGCTGAGGAGCGCATCCGCCCTCGCCCCTCTCTGCACAATCTTGCACTCTCGCTCTCTCGGGACCAACTGCAGCGGTCGGCCGTCGGCGATCATCTTTTTTCTTATGCTAAGCTAAGTTAAGTCAGTTTTTCTGTATGAAGTGAATAAAGCTGACGGCTCACCCCACGACTTCATCTTATCTGCTATCAAGAGGCATCTTTTTGTGGCAACACCGCCCCACTACAACATTTTGGTCCTTCGAGCCGGATTTTCTGGATTTTCTGGATATTTTGGATATTCTTAATACCTTTTCTACCAGCAGTTCCCGGCAGTGTTCCGCCAAAAGATAAATACGACATTTTTTTCCGTCTCCGTCTCTCTGCCGGTCTTCAGCAGTGGTCCGAACATTAAATTTCGTTCACACTACTGCAAGATTTTGTTTTCCTTCCGTGTCAACTCCAAGTCCGAGTTTTCCGACACAACGGCAGTGTGAGATTTTCTACTGTTCTTCGTCTTCAAATTCTGCCAATTTTTCCATCCATACTTTGTGAAATTGTGTGGTGACAAAAATAAGGCATAATTAATATTGGCCAGCCGGTGTGATTTATTTCCAAATATTCCTAAATTCATTTAACAGTCCGCCGCTGGCGTAATATTTTTTTCCCAATCAGTTTTTTTTTACACCAAGCAGCTTTCTGTTCCTCCATTTATACAGTCCACAGTCCACTGTGCCAACCTAGGCCTCACGTGCATACATATACTTACATATATACATACTTGCATGCATGCCATATATTTTCTGCCTCCAATTTCAGGAAATAAGTACATGACAAAATTAAACTAAAATAAAATCTGTTTAAAAAAAAACCGCCATTTCACTAAAAAATTCTCAACCTCGCCGCCTCAGTAGCCGTGTTGTGTTTTTTTTTTTTTGGTGCTGTTTTTTTTCTTTTGGGGTGAATTACGAACGGTACTTGTCCATTCTCCATGCCTTTAGCGCAGCTTCTACTCCGCATCAGGCAACATCCGCCTACAATCTCAACAAACCTCGTCTACTTCTGGGTTGTTTTTTTGGTTCCTGAAGTTTTGTTTTCACATTCGATTTGTGCCGCACACGATCTTCCTTTCGACATCGGCGCCGCTAGTGCCCACTAGTTCCTTGTGATCGCAATCCATCCGCGATCTCACCGTTCTCATCACTTTAGTGTGACCAGCCACCGCTTCGAACGAAGCCTCTATTGCGCAAGTCAGTCGACAGGCGCTGACCAGCGAATTGATTTTTGAGAATCCCCACGGGAGATGACAAAAATCCGCGTCCGATCCCAGCCATCAGTTTGGACAGATCTCAATCTGCATCTCCGCGGACGCCTCTTTTGAAGCCTAAGGCGACCAGGGCCATTCCAAGGGCAAAGAGTGACGAAAACGTCAATACAATCCCCGATCCTTCACAGAGGCAGACTCGCTCCGTTGTAAAAATGGCTCAAAGCGCGGTCGAAGTGGCGCTGAAAAAGTTCATCGCTACAACAGATCGAATTAGCCAATTTGAGGCCAACATCAATACCCCGGGCGCCCCAGAAACGGAAATAGGCTCCCAATACATGTGCGAAGTCCATCGAGACCAAATTCGGGCACTCTGGGAGAAGGTGGAGAAGTGCTATGAGAGCTGCTCCGATTTGCTAGCCGTGTCCGACGACGATTCGGCCACCTCAGCAGTGCTGGAATCGAAGTACAGCTACTGTTACTCCGTATATTCGAGGTGTATTGCCCAGCTTCGGGACAAAATTGCCTCCCAATCCACTCAAGCTTCCGTCAATGTCCACACGCCCGCGTCTAGCCTGTCGGTTACCTCCAGTGGATACCGAGGTCTTTGCGGGTGATTATCTTCGGTGGCCCACCGTTAGAGACTTGTTTACGGCCATTTACATCCAAAACTCACGGCTCACCCCGGTAGAGAAGTTGTTCCACTTGCTGTCATTTCATTGTTTCTAAGGCTCCGCTTACCCATGAGGGGTTTGTCGCAGCGTGGCAAAGCCTCACAGACCGTTTTGAGAACCGGCGGCTATTGGTCAATAACCAGTTGAAGATCCTTTTCAACCTCCAGGCTATTTCTCAAGAGTCCGGGGTCGCGCTGAGGGAACTGCAATCCACCATTCAGAGTTGTCTGACAGCCCTAGAAATGTCCGCCATCAATGTTGAGGCTTGGGATTGTCTCCTGGTATTTATGATTTCCTCGAAGCTCCCCAAGGTCACACTTTCTATGTGGGAGCAATCCGTACACAATAAGGCCGAAATTCCAACATTGAATGAATTAGATAACTTCCTGACAGAGCACCATCGCACTCTGGAGGCCATCGACGACGTCAGGCCTAGTGGCTCCGGGCAATCTCCGCCTAGGTCGGGACTTCCTACTGCCCCTGCACGGAGGCTCAATTCGTACGAATCTCGAGTGGTTCCAGGCCAAAAGGGATGCGATCTCTATTCGAGGGAGAAACACCCTATCCGCTTATGTCCGCGTTTCCTAGAAATGAACGTGGATGGGCGCTCTGACTACATTAAGAGGAAGCAGTTATGCTTGAACTGTTTTGCCCGAGGGCACCAGCAACGAGACTGCACGAGCGCCCATACCTGCTTCACATGCCACAGCCGGCACCACACCCTCCTGCACCGCGGCAACCCGTTCGCTGCCGCTCCAAGTCCGCCTACTTCAGCAAGGGCTCGACCCGCACAAACTGCCAGAAGCACAAACGGCTCAGAGGATCAGTCGGATGTGCTTCCGGGTTAGGAGCCGTCCTACTGGGCACGGCCCTTATCAACGTGTGCCATTTGGGGTGCAGTTTCCAGTCACGAGCACTGATAGACTCAGGGTCCAAAGCGACGTTCATAACTGAACGACTGTTCAACCTTGTCAAGCTTCCCTTCAAGACTATTCAAACCATTTCCGCGCAGTCTACTAAATTGTGCCATTTCTCCATTCGGTCGCCGTCTAGACCCGGGTTTCAATTAGAGACTGCGGCTTACGTTCTTCCGCAGTTGGCAGGAAATCTGCCATCATATCCGATTCCGCGGGATCGTCTCAAGGGGCTGCCCGACATTCCCCTGGCGGACCCCAACTTCTTTGAAAGCTCCCAAGTCGATGTGTTAATAGGAGCTGACATTCTTCCGTCCATTCTCCTCGGTAATACCTGGGCTAACATCTGCGGGTCACTTCTCGGTCAGGAAATTATCTCCAGCCAACCCTCGCAGCGTGTTCGTTTTTTCCACACGAGTTGCCCGTAGCCTCTGTGACTCGCTGTCCTACCGATGCCGAGTCTGCAGAGAGATCCATTCTTTGAAGCAATGTCGGCGCTTTCTACGTCTCAGCGCCGAAAAGCGGCTCCGGGCGGTTCTCGTGAACCGGTATTGCTTCAACTGCCTGGCTCACGAGCACTCCGACGGATCGTGCCGGCGTGGGGACTGCTGTAGAACGTGTGGTCAGGATCACCACTCGCTGCTGCACCTCGTGGAGAAGCCGCGCTCCGGCACCAGCCGCGTCAAGAGGAGCACCGTTTACGGAGCGCGGGAAACAGTACACGGAGTGTCTCAGCTGGCGCTCAGCCGTCGACCATCAACTCCCGGTGCGGTTCGGTTGCTTCTCGGCCGGACTCACAAGCCGGTCCACTGCCATCGACTTCCCGGCGCTCGTCGGCAGCTCTTCAGCATTCTTCCGCCACTGGCCGGCGAACATCAGGTGCTCCACGGCCTTCGTCCGCCACTCATCGGGTGCCGTCCACCGCTCATCCGCGCCTAGGCAACTTTCCGGCTCTCGTCAAAGGACCCCGCAGGACGCAGCCGCTGCGCCCACCCTATCGTCGCTGCTGCAGCGGAACAGCGTCAACGTTCTGCCGACCGCTCTAGTGCGCAGTGACACCGAGACGCGGATCTTCAACTCGGGGGCCCTTATCGAACCGTGTACGCCATCGAGCTGCATCGACGCATCGCTAGCGGTGTGTTCTCGTCTGCCCACTACAAGCGTGGGGGACGAACAAGTTTGTTTGGCCACCGTGGGTACCAAAACGGATGATAGCGTTCGGCTGGAGGTCGTTTTCAATATCGAGCCTCACGTGCGCGTTCGTACGCCGTCTCGAGAGCTGAGCGAGGCGGTGCGTGCCCACTTCCGAGGCGTGACATTGGCGGATGAGCGGTTCTATCTGCCAGCGACGATCTCCGTTGTCCTGGACGCGGATATGTATGGGGGGCGGGATGTTTAGGTAAGGAGCCAACGACGAAGCAAAGATATAGAAAGACCTAAAAACCTCACACGAATATTCCAAAAAATAAGAGCCTTTTTAACAGATCAAAAGGTAGGAGTTCAACTAGATTATGAGGTATATAATGTGCTTTCATCAGAATCTACTACTATCAACAAAACACTCATATCCAATATAAAATTTCCAATTCTGTCACAACAATCTTACAATTTGTACCGCCTAATTGCATTACCACTTAACAAAATACTGTATGTAGACGTACCAAATGATATTATTAAGAATGATTTAGAAATTAAGATTATAAATACATCTTGTATAAAATTGGGTGGTACAAATGTTTGCGAAACTTTTATAACATCGAATATCACTAAATGCCACCACAACCTTCTGGACGACAAGGAATCTACCTGCAGCACAATACAAAGAGGACACCAACCACAGATCTTCGTTCCTATAAAGAAAATGGTGGTGATCCTCAATGTGGAAAACTTGAACATCACCTCCAATTGCATCTCGAGCAAGATCTTCAGTGAATCTATGCTTATAAAATAAGATAATTGCTCTATCTCCGCCAATGGGACCAAATACGTCGAGGCCGCCACTACAATAATCGACGAAATAAACCTGCCACACATCCAGAATTTGACAACGATTCCAATAGAATCCAATAGAAATACTACATCTCAGCAGTCTGGAAAATGGATTGGCAGTTATCAACCAAAAGGAACGTGCCACCACTTACCTGTCAATCTTATTCATGATCGTCGCGTTATCAATCCGGATTACGACCGTTGCCTGGTCCATTGGCAGAAGAAGGATAATTTCTTCTGGACGACAAGGAATCTACCTGCAGCACAATACAAAGAGGACACCAACCACAGATCTCCGTTCCTATAAAGAAAATGGTGGTGATCCTCAATGTGGAAAACTTGAACATCACCTCCAATTGCATCTCGAGCAAGATCTTCAGTGAATCTATGCTTATAAAATAAGATAATTGCTCTATCTCCGCCAATGGGACCAAATACGTCGAGGCCGCCACTACAATAATCGACGAAATAAACATGCCACACATCCAGAATTTGACAACGATTCCAATAGAATCCAATAGAAGTACTACATCTCAGCAGTCTGGAAAATGGATTGGCAGTTATCAACCAAAAGGAACGTGCCTGTCAATCTTATACATGATCGTCGCGTTATCAATCCGGATTACGACCGTTGCCTGGACCATTGGCAGAAGAAGGATAATTTTTTCTCGGTATCGTCATGACTCCTCGGACAATGTCCCACTAACGGCGGTGCCGTTAAACCCCGACATCGAACCGGCGACGCAGCGGAATCCCAAAGCTGGCCTTAAGAAACATGATCAACACAGCTCTTTACGATTCTCTTCTGTATATTGGAGATCACAAACGTATTGTGAATGCCATCCTCATCCATTTAATAATAAGCAAAGCCGATCCAGGAAGAAAAAAAGTGAAGAACAGAACTATAATTCGCTTACCCTTCGGAGCGAACGTGAGGCGGCTCTGGACAGGCGATACCAACACATGGTCGCTGAAAAGGCTTCCAAGCCTAGAAGAGGGAAATATGTGTTACGTTGGTCGATTAACTCCAACGCTTCTTGCTGACAGCTGAGATGTACCGAATTTTCTGCCTTTATTTTGTTATCCAGCCGAGAACAGTTTTATGTAAAATGGGAAGTTCAGGCCCCTGCCTTATCTGGCCAACTGACAGAATTTCAAAGAATAAATCTGCGCCGATAAGCATGTCAATTTTTTGGGGCTTGAAGAATGGATCTGCCAATTGAATGTTTTCAGGGGCTTGAGCACTAGTTAGAGCCATTACAATTTCGCCACTTTTCGTTAACATGCTCTCGATAGCTGTGGCAAGAATAACTCTATCCGATACAGTCGCATGCAAAACATGCGAAGTGGATGCAGACTCTTGCGTTAGCGCGGGCTGAGGAGGAGGCGGCAACGCGAGATTTGTATTAGCAGAGTATCTGTGCAACAATGTGTGGTGAGAAGATTTGCACACCCTGCACCTGTTCGACTTGCATTTTTTAACAGTGTGTGCCTTGCGAAGGCAGTTAATGGATAAGGGCACTTTTTTCGCAAAATCGAACCTCTACTGCACGCTTAAGGAAGCGAAAGAAGTGCAATTTCCTATGTGATGCTCTGCCGAGGTGCAAAACACACACAAGGCAGGCTCGTCCCTGGTAGCGACCAACGAAAAACTTTTATTATTATACCCGTTACTCGTAGAGTAAAAGGGTATACTAGATTCGTTGAAAAGTATGTAACAGATAGAAGGAAGCTTTTGCGACCCTATAAAGTATATATATTCTTGATCAGGATCAATAGCGAAGTCGATTGAGCCATGTCCGTCTGTCCGTCCGTCCGTCCGTCCGTCCGTCCGTCCGTCCGTCCGTCCGTCCGTCCGTCCGTCCGTCCGTCCGTATGAACGCTGAGATCTCAGGAACTATAGCAGATACAAAGCTGAGATTAGGCATGAAGATTCTTGAGGTCCCGGGACAGCGCAAGTTTATTACAGCATCCTGCCACGCCCACTCTAACGCCCACAAGTCGCAAAAAACTAAAATTGCTGAAATCTCAGGAACTATTGCAGTTAGAAAGTTGAAATTCAAAAAGTATAATCTTTAGATGGCAGCGCATCTTATAATGGTACTACTATCCGGCCACACCCACCCATACGCCCACAAGGCTCAAAAGACGGTTTTCGGATTTTCTAGAAAAGCTGATATCTCGGTAACTATAAGAGATAGAAAGTTCGGATCAAGCATGTATGTTTCTATAATGCTCCCAATGCGAATTGTTTTTTTCCAATCACGCCACGCCCACTCTAACGCCCACAAAACCCGAAAAACCAAAAATGCAAAAATCTCAAAAACTATAAAAGCTACACAATTTTGCTTAAGAACACGTATTAAGGAGATGCCTCTGCAACTTGCCACGAAGTTGCATCCGGCCACGCCCACTCTAACGCCCACAAACCGCGGAAAACTGTGGAGTCTACAATATTATTATGAATGCCTTCGTTTGACCTTGTGTAACTTATTTCTGTTAATATCTATCGACTTACAAAAGATTTTTCAAATCGGAACATTATTTCGCTATTTATGAAGAAATTAAGGTTATAAGGCTCCACATGGGCAGTGACGTCACTATAAGCATACTCAACATACTTCCTCTGACAATAGGTGGCGCCTTGTGAATTTCCACTAGCAAAATTAAGATTTTAAAATTGTGTAAAACAGTAACGGGTATCTTATAGTCGCGGCACTCGACTATAGCTTTTCCTCTTGTTTTTATTATTATGCTATGCTAAATATTTTTAGGCTTGGAAGCCTCTTTGGCGCCCATATGCTGGAATTGCTTATTCAGAGCCGCCTCACAATCGCTCCAAAGAGGAAGCGAAGTATAGTCCAACTGTTCTTACTACTTTCCCGCAATGTCCCGCAATTTTCTTGGCAACAAGTTAGTTTTTTCCTGTCTTGAAATTGAACCCTAAATTGGTAGCCACTTCGATATGTTGGGGACTTAAAACACAATTGGGGTCGACGACGAAATTAAATATAACACCCAAAGCGATTCAGTTTTTTGTCTTAATACTTATTTTGCAAATATAATAAATATGAATATTTAAGTTAAATTTTTTGAAATGCAGGGTTTTTTTTATTAATACTTCGAAATTGAATTTACTGTGGGGGGAGGGGGAGTTTCGATTTGAGCTCGATGAAAGGGCACGGCGCGTGCGAACGAAAGGGAGTATCAATTTGAACAAATTTATTCGACTTAAATTATGTTATGCTGTGGACAGAAGAGTCAACGAGAGAGCGAGAGAGGAGAACGGCGTCCGAATTCGCCTGAGCGAAAAGCTTTATTGGGTCCCGCTCCCCTCTTTACACTGAAAGACTGGAATGACCAAACAGTTGTATTTCAGGT
Organism: Drosophila eugracilis; assembly: GCF_018153835.1. NCBI lineage: Eukaryota > Metazoa > Arthropoda > Insecta > Diptera > Drosophilidae > Drosophila > Drosophila eugracilis. The sequence goes on along the minus strand of NW_024572815.1, from coordinate 31,909 downwards.
TTATCATTAGTTCTTCTTTAAGATATTGATACACAGACAGACTCATCAACAAATTCTAGCATTTCTTCAACGGGCAAAGAGGAGAATATTTTTGATTGGAAGATTTTATTTAAAGACTCCATTCACTAACAAAAAAACGGGAGGGAACGCTCTAGTCGAGTGACGCGCCTATTAAATACCGGTTACTGTTTTACACAATTTTAAAAACATTTATGTTGCTAGTGGAAATTCCCCAAGCGCCACCTATTGTCAGAGAAAGCATGTCAGCATGACGTCACTTCCCATGTGAGCCCTTACAACCTTAATTTCTTCATAAATAGTGAAATAATATTCCGATTTAAAAAATCTTTGGCAAATCGATAGATATTGACAGAAATAAGTAATACAAGATCAAACGAAGGCAGTCATAATAATATTTTAGACACTACAGTTTTCGCGGTTTGTGAGCGTGGCGGGAGGAAAACTCGTGACAAGTTGCAGTGGCACCTCCTTAATAAGTGTTTTTAAGCATAACTTTCTAGCTCTTATACGTCCCGAGATTTTTGCATTTTTGATTTTCCGGGTTTTGTGGACGTTTGGGTGGGCGAGGCTAGATGGGAATTTGCATTTGAGGCATCATAAAAACTTACATGCTTAATCCAAACATTCTGTCTCTTATAGTCACTGAGATATGAGGTTTTCCAGAAAATGCGAAAACCGTCTTTTGAGCCTTGTGGGCGTATGGGTGGGTGTGGCTGGTACCACTGTAAGATGCGCTGGCATTTAAAGATTATACATTCTGAATTTCAACTTTCTAGCTCCAATAGTTCCTGAGATTTCAGCGTTTTAGTTTTTCGCGATTTGTGTGTGTTCGAGTGGGCGTGGGAGGATGCTGAAATGCGCAGTCCCGGGACCTCAAGAATTTTCATGCTTAATCTTAACTTTGTATCTGTTATAGTTCCTGAGATCTCAGCGGACAGAGATTCTCAGTGTAAGAAATTCTAAAGGAAGTAAATGGGAAGACGTGTGAAAGGGATGAATTAATAAAACAACCTTTTCCGTTGAGTTCTGTATTAAAACTGAATTTTATTTTCTAAGTCCCTGCTTAGGAAACTAACATGAAATTCTTATTCTGGTCTTATCTGTGGCCTACGCAGAGCCCGCGTCTACCTGCGCGGGAGAGTTATCATTTGACCCCCGCACAGGAACCTTTGGCGCAGTGTGAGAAGCATCTCAAGTGATGATCTTCGGTTTGGCTCAAGTGGCCTGCACTTACAGATTACAAGTGCTAGCACCGCTCCCCTGTAGGGAATACAATTACAGATCATAGTTTATGGCTCTGGATCGATTTACAACTGTCACATGACATGCACAGAGCTCATAAAGTTTTTCATTTTATTTTTATTAGTGTTCGTCTGAACAACGTGCAAGTACCAACAAAATAAAAAGGATATTGAAAAGACTGAAGAATAAAACAAGAAGAAACTTTACAGTCGGGTGGTGCGAATATAAGATACCCATTAGTGTTTACACAATTTTAAGATATTCAGTTTGCTAGGGAAAATTGCCAATGCACCACCTTTGTCAGAAAAGCGTGTTTGCTAACAAATGGTAACGTCACTGTCCATGTGAGGCCTTATAACCTCAATAATTATACGGACGCGAATTTCATCCTTTTAGAAGACGCAAGACGGCGAAAGAGCTTGGTAATAATGGTTCATTAACATGCTCCGAAGCTTGGAAAAAAAGAGCAGTCTTAGCAAAGACCATGGTAAACATTTCGACCCACATAAATCCATCTGAACTTAAGAAATCTCTACCACATAAGCACCTTTAGGGAAAAGATTACCATCGGATGACCAGGATGCTCCACCATCAAGCACCATACCAAGGTAAGGGATGACAACGAAGTTGAAGCAACAGTTGACCGGGGCGTAAAAACACTTAAAAGCGGTAGCACGCGCAATCCAAATGGAAAACATTTGTGAAGTTGCCCGCCGCGTACGGTGGCCCACACTATTTCGATCTAGGTGATACCGCATTCCGGAGCTATTGCCATCTGTTAAACTCTAACAATTCTGTGACCGTAATGTACGGCCGAAAGAGCTCTTAAGTAAAAGCATAAGCTTTGATAAAGTTTAAAATGTTAAGTTTTACCGGTACAGGTTGTTTTCTTTGTTGGAAGGTATCGGTTAGATTGGGTAGAATCATCTGTTCCTTTTGAGAATTTGGTTTATGCGGGTATCTTTAGATGGTGTTATGTAGAAGATAAGGGTATAGAATAATGTGGCAGCGTGTTTGCCCACAATATCCTGTTCTTGCAGGAGATTACTACCGTGGCAGTTTGCTGCTCACGGAGATGTTGTTTCTGAAAAGCCAATGCCTTTGAAGCCGTAATGCAGTGTACCGACCGGGACCAGGTGCTGGTCACGATCTGTGACGATAGTTCCAATAGCTGGGTCGCAGCTTCAGCTATTAAGATAAAAGTGTAAGATAATGCGGCAACGTGGTTGCCCCAATATCCTCCGCCTGCACAGCTTATGCAGGATTTTATCACCGTGACATGTCGCTGCTCACCGAGTGGTTGGTTCTGGAATGCTCGTTGCGGCAAGTTGCGGCAAAGATGGGTCACTTTGTTAACGTCTTTGCTGCCGTGAGTGATGTAGAGTCGGATCGAGACCGGGTGGTGGCCTTATCAGTGACCGACCTTCGTCTTTTAAGCTGATAGCAGGATCTTAGCATCAGCTATTACTGTCTCGTCGGTTGACAAAAATGATAACACCCGACTCAGGGTGCTGTTATTATTCGGCTGTCAGCCCAGAGCTAATAAACAAAAAAAACAAGAGGAAAAGCTATAGTCGAGTGCCGCGACTATAAGATACCCGTTACTGTTTTACACAATTTTAAAATCTTAATTTTGCTAGTGGAAATTCACAAGGCGCCACCTATTGTCAGAGGAAGTATGTTGAGTATGCTTATAGTGACGTCACTGCCCATGTGGAGCCTTATAACCTTAATTTCTTCATAAATAGCGAAATAATGTTCCGATTTGAAAAATCTTTTGTAAGTCGATAGATATTAACAGAAATAAGTTACACAAGGTCAAACGAAGGCATTCATAATAATATTGTAGACTCCACAGTTTTCCGCGGTTTGTGGGCGTTAGAGTGGGCGTGGCGTGATTGGAAAAAACAATTCGCATTGGGAGCATTATAGAAACATACATGCTTGATCCGAACTTTCTATCTCTTATAGTTACCGAGATATCAGCTTTTCTAGAAAATCCGAAAACCGTCTTTTGAGCCTTGTGGGCGTATGGGTGGGTGTGGCCGGATAGTAGTACCACTATAAGATGCGCTGCCATCTAAAGATTATACTTTTTGAATTTCAACTTTCTAACTGCAATAGTTCCTGAGATTTCAGCAATTTTAGTTTTTTGCGACTTGTGGGCGTTAGAGTGGGCGTGGCAGGATGCTGTAATAAACTTGCGCTGTCCCGGGACCTCAAGAATCTTCATGCCTAATCTCAGCTTTGTATCTGCTATAGTTCCTGAGATCTCAGCGTTCATACGGACGGACGGACGGACGGACGGACGGACGGACGGACGGACGGACGGACGGACGGACAGACGGACATGGCTCAATCGACTTCGCTATTGATCCTGATCAAGAATATATATACTTTATAGGGTCGCAAAAGCTTCCTTCTATCTGTTACATACTTTTCAACGAATCTAGTATACCCTTTTACTCTACGAGTAACGGGTATAAAAAGATAACTAATCGTAACCAAATTGCTCAGATCACGACCAGCGACCGTCGTAAGACTGCTCTTCGTCGTTGTGCGCTTAGTTTAGCATTGTCAACTTAGATGCTTTTTGACCGTGGAGTTGAAAATTCTGTCGAATCCTGGAGTGCTGAAGCATATTTTTTTTTATTTTTAGAGCTTTGTTAGAGGGTGAGTGTGGTTATCTTATTGAGGAGAATATAGAATGAGGACATCTTGTTTTTTAACTAAATGTTTTGGTATGTGAGATGTAGGCGGATGCTATATTAAATTAAATATCTCTTAACTCTATATCCAACGAAATATGGTTTCGGGAGACAGAGAGCATTTACTGTTGCTGGTGTGAAGTGTTTAATTAATAGTAGTATGAATTGAAGGGACGTATGATAAATGGGTTTTTAAAGGAATATATTGTGTTGGCTTTGTGATTGAAATAACAAGTGTAGTTCTTTAAAATTGTTTCTATATCCGTGTGCGTTGTATTGGATTATGTTAACTATTGGGTTTTAGATGTAAAATATGAGTTCAATTCATTTGAAGTTTGTTTGAAAAGCTAGCGATGGGTATGTTTTGTTTTTAGATTTACCTTCTGCTTTTCATGACGTGCTGAGTTTGTTCGATTTCATTTATTCATCAGTGGTGTTGGCAGTTTGTTGGGAGTTTTCCAGATTTTTCTGTTTGATGGTTGAATTTGTATATTAAATGAAGTTATTGGACTGACTTATGCGCATCAGCAGCGTGCGCTTCCGAGAAATCTATGCATACTTTTGGGGCTTTTGTAAAATGTTGTGGAATATATTATAATTGATGTTGGGAGGGTTGCTACCGGTTGTTGCGCAAGTGTGAGACCAAAACATAAACAGAGCTGTGTTTGAATTGGTAGATATTTTTAACTTCTGTTCGTTTTTGTGGAATCCATTTCTTTAAAACAAGTTTTTTATCAGGAGGTTTGGATTTGGAATTTGTGGATTTGTGCTTGGGCTACACATTGGTATTTAACTAATAGTTTTCTATCTTTTAATTTTGCACTGGTAATTATTGACTTTTATAATTATCATCATTATCATCATTTTTAAATGTTTGATTATCTAGTCGGCTTATTATTATATTCAACAAAAATTTGTTTGTCCCACAGTCCTTGAAATCCAGAATACGATTTCTAGTGCTAAGGCTCCATTTGTTTGGCGGTTATTAGTTTGTGGGTTATCTGATATTTTCTTTAAAGTCTTTTTGATGCTGTTGACAGTAATGATAGGACAATACAACTTTCTAGACTATAACAATAACGGTATTGTAAATATATAAAAATGAATTGCAAAAATTTAAAATATACGGAAAGATATGGTCTGCGCAAAAAAATGAAAGTTTAAAAAAATCCCTAATATGGTAATATTAATAATAAGCATAAGCGTCCGAGTCGATCTAGCGAATTCCGCTAATTCCACTGTAAGTTTCTAAGAAACTTCAACCATAAATATATCAACAAACAACTTTCATAAAAATAATAGTTACTCTTTCTATAGAGTACATTACATTAACGACCAAATTCTATTACATTTAATTTTAAGTTAAACTTAATTATTTGTTAAACTTATATAATATCCCGGAAATGTAATTTTATTTTTTATTAAAAAGCTCGACTAATTCCAATATGTATGGAAATTATATGAAAACCGATTATTTTATTATTTAACGTATACCCAAAACATTCTAGATATTGTAAACCTAGCTTATGGTTTAAAAGATTTACGCTATTGCTGCCATTTAATTACACCCATCAGTCGTAGCTTAAAAGGATATATTTTATTCGTTTAAAAAAATGTAACAGGCATAAGGAAGATTTTCCGACCCTATAAAGTATATACATTCTCGATCAGGATCAGTAGCCGAGCTTATAGTGTCCGTTTGTCCGTACGTCTGTCCGTATGAGCGCTGACATCTTAGGAACTATAAAAGATAGAAAGATGATATTAACTAATCTGATTCTTGAGGTCCCTACGGAGCGCAAGTTTGTTTCAGCATTCTGCCACGCCCAAAAATCACGAAAAACTAAAATTGCTACAACGTCAGGAACTATTAGAGGTAGAAAGTTTGTATTAAACATGTATAACCTTGAGATGTCTTCGTTTGACCTTGTATAACATTTTTTGTCAATATCTATCGATTTATCAATGGTTCTTTTAAATCGGAACATTATTTCTCGTCACTTCACGTCAGTTGCTGCATGCTTTTGCTGACAAAAGCTGACGCTTTGTCAATTTCCACCAACAAAATGAATTTATACTCGCGGCACTCGACTCTAGCGTTTCTTCCTGTTTTTTTCTTTAGGTGTGACGGTATATTTTATTGCAAGTTTCAGCATATCGAATATGTCTTCGTTTTTGGTTGTTTGTTGATATATATATCAAGCTTGCATTGATCTTGTTTCTTTAAGTAATCTTACCTCCTTGCTCATCCAACATAACAATGCTTCGCATTCCAACTTCCGCGCTCTAAATACAAATACATTTGGATTATGAAATTATTAGAATATTTTAATGTTTGTTTTGTAACATTTGGCATTGATCCAAAAGAACAAAAGCAATGTAAGCAGATAAAGGAAGAAGAGAAAAATTTTCTTTGGTTACGTAGTTTATTGCTTAGGGGTGGATAAATTCACGAACACATTAAGGTTAAAGGTGTACCCTTAAATCTAGAAGAACGCAATATGGTATTCTTAACGTAAAACGTTGTTGGGCTTAATTTTTATAACAAAAAAAACTTCTTAAATAAACTTAATTATTTATTTAATATTATTGCCTATTGACCACAGTATTTAGTTGTAAGATAAAAAAAAGATAACATTAGAAAGTGTTAATGAAGTACTTACACTTCTTTTAAATATATATTTATTTATGTTCGGTCAAACTCACAATATTTTTCGTCTTACATACTTTTTCTCTTTGCCTATACAAATGTAAACAAAGCTCATTAACATGTATTAACCAATCTCTGTAAATTACTCTGTTAGAACATTATGTTATTTTGCCGCTGCTAATAAAAGGCAGTTGCTGATGTTAGATCTTGGAAAACGGTTGTCTTTTTCTCGCCTGAGTTTTTAGATTGCAATTAGTTTATGCACCCCCAACCTGATATCTTATGCAGCACAAAAGACGCTTTGTGCATTAAACATTTTGGCGCCCAACGTGGGTCAGTGTTTAAACAAATTATTAACAATTTATTAATTCATAAACAATTGTCGAAGTATCGCCCGCAACAATTATTCGCTCGACCCGCTCATCGCAACTCAACATTGTCATAACCGCATACAAAGGTGAACATTCAACCCTAGTGCATTCATCGAAAGTGAATAATAAATAAACAAATAAAGTTATTAACTATTCACGAAAATTCTAAGGGCAACGTGTCGTTCGTATAACGGAACTATTCGCGCTCTTCTTCGCACATCTCTTCGTTTGTGTGTGTGTGCCCGCCCGCTCTATAAGCTCGGCGTCGATCGCTCATTCTCCTTTGCTCCGTTATTCCGCCAGCAAAGTGTTGTTGTTTTGTTTACATCGCCAACTGCAGTCGCTGGTACAGTTTTTGAGTTCTAGTCGCTTTCGCTTTGAACTAACTTCACGGCATTGCCGCATTCGTCGCTCCGCGTTGTTGTTGCCGGAACTTTACTCTCGTTCTCGCATTCGCATTCATCGTCGCAGCAATGGAAACGACTATATTGGAGACTCTCAAACGGCAACGCTCGAATATTAAGCACAACATTACGCGCATAAGAGGAATGGTCGATGTCAAGGAAGAAGAAGAGCAGAAATCGCCGGCTGAACTTCAGTGCCGTTTGGGAATCTTAGAGTCATATTTTAAGCAAGCCCTTTCGGTACAATCAGAAATTGAGACCATGGAATCCACAGATAGTGGACGTGCAGACCTGGAGGACAGTTACATAACTACAGAGTTGGCAATTCAGCAACTTCTTGGAGAGGATCTGCACAACACAGTTTTCGACCACATCTCTGCACCAAGCTACAGCGCGCCGTCTCGACTGCCAAGATTGGCACTACCTAGCTTTGATGGAAATCATAAGGATTACAAGATCTTCATCTCGTCGTTTCTGCCACTGGTCAATCGTGAGCAAATATCTAATATAGACAAATTTAATCATCTCCGTAATTGTTTAAAGGGACCTGCACTGGAAGCTGTCGCAGCCTTCCCGGTCACTGGAGAAAATTATGCGAAGGCGCTGGAACGGCTGAAGGACCGGTATGACAAGCCTGCCCTTATCTTTGTCGAAACGATAGCCTCGATTTTTAAACTGCCGCCGGCTGCTGCGGCAAGTGCTCAACAGCTCCGCAGCCTAATCGACAACGCATCCGCGTTATATAGTGCCCTTTCATCGCTAGGCTCGGACGCTCAAATTTCTGAGGCGATGCTCATTTACGTGGTCATGGAGAAGTGCGATCAGCAGACCAAAACAAAATGGAACGAATCACTGGATTATCTCACTCTGCCATCCTGGAGCCAATGCACGTAGATACTTGAGCGCCACTGCCAGTTTCTTCTGTCTGACGAGCAATCCCATGGATCGGAGCGGCCAAGACCGACTCGTCCCCCCGCAAGATCTCACAATTCGTCGTTTTCGCTGACCAACGCACCATGTGTATACTGCCTCGCACCCTCACACAAATTGCTCGGATGTGACAAGTTTAAGGACCTTAATCCAACCGCGCGATTTGATGTCGTTAAAACACACCGTCTGTGTTTAAACTGTCTGTGTAGAGGTCACCAACTGTCGAGCTGCCCATCGAGAAATCGCTGTCGCACCTGCAACAAGGCACATTATACCCTGTTGCACAACAACCATTCGCTAGATTCATCTCGCTCGCACCAACCGTATCCAACCGCACCGCCGTTGGAAGCTGCAACACACTCGCACTCGCATTCTGGCCAGAAGTCTCAGGTGTTGCTTGCCACTGCTATGGTTCTCGTCAAGGATGCGTTTGGAACCTACCGGCCTGGAAGAGCTCTTCTCGACTCCTGCTCTCAAGTGAACTTCGTGACGGAAGACTTCGCACAACGGCTTCGCTTACGGAGGGAAAGACATGCAGTCCAAATTCGAAGCATCGGCCATTCGCAAACAGATATTAAATATTGCACAACTGCATCTGTCAAATCTCGCATTTCATCTTTCGTACTCTCCGCAGATCTCTGTATTATTCCACAAATCTCATACCAGCCCGATCTGGCCATCGACGTTTCGACTTGGAAGCTGCCAGAAAATACGCCGCTCGCTGATGAAAGATTCTACCAATCACGCCACGTCGATCTGCTACTGGGAACCGAAGCCTTCTTCGACGCCTTAACTGTAGGGAAAATAAGGCAGGGACCTCAAGGCCCGCTGCTGCAGAAAACTCAGTTTGGCTAGGTCGTAACCGGCCGACTGCAGCAAACCGCGCCAATAGAAGTTTCCACTTGCATGGCTTTAAACGCAAGTTCAATTGATGTCAACCTCAAACGTCTGTGGGAACTGGAAGCAGTCGACTCGCCACCTCTGCAGAAGCCGGAGCATGCTATTTGCGAGGAACAGTACGAGAAGACCACTTGTCTCGACAGCACTAGTAGGATTGTCGTCAAACTGCCATTCAAGGCTGACCCAACTCGGTTGGGAGACTCATTTGATATCGCTCGCCGTCGGTTCCTAAGCATGGAACGTCGCCTATCGAAATCTCCAGCACTTCGTCAACAATACTTGCTATGCGTTGGCCCAACACTCCAGGAGGACTTGTACCTGCAGCTTCTAAAGTTCAGGCTTCATCGTTACGCCATCACTGCAGATGTGACCAAGATGTATAGGCAAGTAAATCTCGACATTATTGATCGCAAATACCAGTACATTCTTTGGAGAGCATTTCCAGAAGACACGCTGCGCACGTATCAATTGAATACGGTAACCTACGGCACTGCAGCCGCCCCATTTTTGGCAACACGTAGCCTCAACCACGTCGCTGATGTTCATCAAGCTGACTGTCCAATCGGCGCCGCTATCATAAAGTCGTCTTTCTATGTTGATGACCTACTCACGGGTGCAGACGACTTAGAGACGCTTCGCATTATCAAGGACCAAGTCACAGAAATTCTTCGTCGAGGGCATTTCCCACTCACCAAATGGCATTCCAACTACGTTGGATTCATGGAAGATCATGCATCCAAGAAGCTCAGTTCCTGTGGCGAGGGACTAGCCAGCGCTCTTGGAGTGAACTGGAACCAGCACAAGGATACACTGTTCTTCAAGTTCATACCAAGGAACCACGCAACGCGTATCACCAAAAGAAGTATTTTGTCCACCGCATCCGCCTTGTTCGACCCGCTTGGTTTGCTCTCACCGCTTGTTGTTGTCGCAAAAATACTTCTGCAAGAACTTTGCCTCGCTGGCCTGCAATGGGACGAGAGCGTTCCAGAAAAACATACACACGGCCTGGAGCAAATGCCTAGAATCATTCCAAAGAGTCTCAATTTTATCGATTCCCCGCTATTGCCTCCAACACAAGATGCGATCACTTCAACTTCATGGATTTTGTGACGCATCAATCAGGGCTTACGGCTGCTGCGTGTATCTACGCTCGGAAACGTCGACGGGAGATGTCGCAGTGCAGCTATTGACTGGCAAATCGAGAGTGGCTCCTGTGAAGGAAAAACCCCTTCCAAAACTGGAATTGTGTGAAGCGCATTTGCTGGGCCAACTGTATGCGAAATTGAAGCCTCTATTAGCGGACAGAAAATTCTCGGTCTATTTCTGGACGGACTCGCAGATTGTGCTTCACTGGCTAAAACAGCACTCAGTCACACTGTCAGCATTCGTTGGAAACCGAATCTCCGAAATTCAAGAATGGACCGCAGATGGCCAGTGGAAATTTGTACCAGGTGAGAGCAATCCGGCGGACATAGTTTCGCGCGGAGCTGCTACAACTGAGCTGGCAGCATCGCTGCGGTTCACAGGTCCACAGTTCTTGACCCAACCATCGTCCCAGTCGCCAACCACTCCGCAAATCATCGATATCGATCCAACTATTGTCAAAGCAGAGCAACGAAGGAGCCCATTCACCACGGCTGTGATCAGCAATCATGTTCTCCAACAGCTGACTCACATCAGCTCATACACTCGCTGCATTCGAACCATCGCATACGTCTTTCGCTTCGCCAACTTATCAAGAGGAGTCAAAATTGTCAATCCATCGCTTACATCGGAAGAACTTCGCCGCGCATTGTTCAGCATCGTCTACAATATTCAGCAACAGTCGTTCCTTGAAGATTTTCACTCGCTGCAGAAAGCTAAGCCACTTACAAGTCACCTAAAGTATTTAACGCCTTTTTCTCGACAGCTCATCAGGACATGCTCTTATAAGGGTTGGAGGACGATTACAGAACGCCGACATCCCTGAATCTGAAAGGCATCCGCTGCTACTGCCTAGCAAATCGCACTTTGCGTGGATTTATGTACGACACTTGCATCTGAGGAATTGTCACGCAGGCCCGAAAGCTCTAGTCGCGCTAATCCGTCTGGAATACTGGATCATCAACGCCAGGGACCTGGCTCGTCGAGTGGTGCATTCCTGTATCGCCTGCGTTCGGTTCAGACCCAAACTGGAGAACCAAATCATGGGATCGCTACCACTAGAACGAGTGCTACCGCAATAGCCGTTCCAAAGGTGTGGCGTCGACTTCTGCGGACCGTTTAACACATATCTTCGCATTAGAGGAAAGGGTCCAACAAAGTCCTACCTCGCCGTCTTCATTTGTTTGGCATCCAAGGCCGTCCATATAGAAGTCGTCTCGGATTTGTCAACCAAGGCATTTCTTGCAGCGCTTAAACGGATGATCGCCAGACGGTCAATTCCAACCGACATCTTCTGCGACAACGGAACCAATTTCGTCGGAGCTGCCAACCATCTTCAAGAACTACAAGCGTTCCTTCAAGACAAAGCCACGCAAGAAGTCATTTCGTCTTATTTGTCAACTGATTTCATAACTTTCCATTTCATCCCTCCTAGAGCTGCTCACTTTGGAGGCCTTTGGGAGGCGGCGGTAAAAAGCGCCAAGAGTCTACTCTACAGAACACTGATGAATTCAAGATTCACCTTCGAGGAGCTCTGCACCATAACCACTGAAGTCGAAGCGATTCTCAACTCGCGCCCATTGTCTCCGCTGTCTCCAGATCGCAACGACTTTGGGGCACTTACTCCGGGCCACTTCCTGGTGGGGAAATCTCTTCGTGCCCTTCCAGAACGGACTGTGTCATCAACACATGCGTCCAGCCTGGAACGATTCGACGCCGTGACCGCGAGCAAACAACAGTTTTGGCGAAGGTGGTCGCTTGAGTACCTACAGGAACTACGCTCGCGCATCAAATGGACAACACCATCGGCCAACATCAGGGCTAACACCATGGTCATGATCCACGACGACAATCTGCCTCCTCAGCGATGGAAGATCGGGCGCGTCGAGACCGTTGTTCCCGGAAAGGATGGGCTAGTTCGAGTGGCCCACATTCGAACCAGCACTGGGGGGTGCTGCCGACCAGTGCATAAGCTGGCAGTATTACCCACGGATTCTCAATCTTGTTGAAAGATGATACTTTCAAGGCGGCCGGGATGTTCGGTCAAACTCACAATATTTTTCGTCTTACATACTGTTTCTCTTTGCCTATACAAATGTAAACAAAGCTCATTAACATGTATTAACCAATCTCTGTAAATTACTCTGTTAGAACATTATGTTATTTTGCCGCTGCTAATAAAAGGCAGTTGCTGATGTTAGATCTTGGAAAACGGTTGTCTTTTTCTCGCCTGAGTTTTTAGATTGCAATTAGTTTATGCACCCCCCAACCTGATATCTTATCCAGCACAAAAGACGCTTTGTGCATTAAACAATTTATATATATATAAGTATTAATATATATATATATATATATATATATATGTAAACACGTATGGAATCGTAAACGGCTCGACCTATTTTGATGACATTTTTTGGACAATTTGGACAATTGATTAAAAATTTCAAAAATTGATATGCACGACATTTTGCAACACTATTCGATTAAAGTTAACAGCTCTGATCAGCTCAGCCATTGAGTGATGGCAGCACTGCATTTTTATAGTTTGTAGCTCTAGCTCTTAACAGCTGAGGGAGTGTGTGGCGACGGCATAGATTTTAGTTGATGACATATGTTTGGCAATCGCTAGCAAGACACTGGTGCAACTGAGAATGCCTACTCCACACCGACCAGCAAATGACCTGATCGATTGTGAATTGCAATGAGAAACAAACTTTGATTCTGTCGAACTCAGGACATCTGTTCTAAGAAATCTTCCGCACAACTGCGCATTCAGCACTGAAGCTACCATTGAATTTTCCAAGCACAGGATTCAATCATCAAATACTCTGGAGTGGGTAAAGTTCTCAAAGCGTGTCAAATTATTATATGGGACGAACGCACAATGTCTTACAAGAAAGCATTGGAAGCGCTGATCGTACACTGCGAGATATAAGAGAAAACGCACTGATTTTTCGTGAAGCACTCATTTTATTGTCTGGTGATTTCAGACAAACTCTGCCGATTAAACCACGCTCAACACCTGCTGATCAACTTAATGCATGTCTCAAATCATCTATTTTAGTCATTTAAAAGAATGGACTTTGAAAACCAACATGCGTGTGCAACTTTAGCAAAAAATCCTTGCATTGCGTCAAATATGCTATTTCTAACCGCCTATATCTCATATCTTTTCGAGTAAGTACAATATGTGTGTTCTGGCAAAGTTTAATGGCCCAGCAAATATTATTTTATTTTTATTAAAAAGCTCGATTACATCAAAGAAATATGCAAATTATATTAAAAAAGAATATTTTATGATTTAAAGTATAGTGTATAGTATAGTGTAGTGTAGACATAAGTCATAAAAACACTATTTCCCCACCCCCGAAACCCATTATATCACATTCGGAATTAGCGATTTGATTACAAAACAAGAGGAAACGCAATAGTCAAGTGCCGCGAATATAAGATACCCGTTGTTGTTTTACCCAATTTTAAAATATTCATTTTGCTAGTGGAAATGGCCTATAACCTAAATTTCTTCATAAGCAGCGAAATAAAGTTCCGATTTGAAAAATCTTTGGTAAACCGATAGATATTAACAGAAATAACAGAAAAACTCGTGCGAAGTTGCAGTGGCTACCCTAAAATACGTATTCTTAAGCCTAACTTTCTACCTCCTTTAGTTCTTGAGATTTTCGCATTTTTGGTTTTTCGGGTTTTGTGGGCGTTACGATGGGCGTGGGTAGAAGGAAAAAAATAATTCACATTTGGGGCATCATGAAAATCTATATGCTTAATCCGAACTTTCTATTACTTATAGTTACCGAGATATCAGGTTTTCTTGAAAACGCGAAAACCGTCTTTTGAGCTTGGTGGGCGTATAGGTGGGTGTGGCCAGATAATAGTACCACTAAAAGATGCACTGGCATCCAAAGTTTATACAAACTGAATTTCAACTTTCTAGCTCTAAAAGTTCCCGAGATTTAAGCGAATTTGGTTTTTCGCGATTTGTGGGCGTTAGAGTGGGCGAGACAGGTTGCTGAAATAAGCTTGCGCTGTCCCGGGACCTCATATGTTACATACTTTTCAACGAATCTAGTATACCCTTTTACTCTACGAGTATCGGGTAAAACGAGAGAGCACGGTAGGTGCTTGTGCTTGAGGCACACCGCCGCAAGTAGGTCGGGCTTATCTGGTCCGGGAGAGAAGGTGCTTTGCAGACTTTACACCTGCTTCACACAGACCACCGAAGTTAGGTGCTCTGGGCGGTATGAACGCAAACTCTCATCCTTTTTTTGATGCGAATGCTTCAAGACTGCCCTTCTGCTCCTATTTATGGGGCCGGATCTCTTTCAGATGACGGCCGGCGCCGACGAAGTATGCCGCGTTGTCGCACCACACCTTCTCCGGAATCCCGCGGCGACTCACAAGCCGTTGAAAACCTAATAGAATCGCATCAGTGGTAAGGTTAGACACTAACCCTAAGGGTATGTTTTGCACGCTTACCACGGGAACGATAGGTTTTTATACAAAAATCAACGCCACAGATATTAAGGGGCGGAGAGCTCGGAGTCTGTCTGATGGCAAGTTTCCCATTGTTTGCGTCAAGAGTGGGACGAACGGTTCGGCGACATACTTCTCGGGCATTGACTAACCATACTTTTTCGCGCAGAAAACTAACAAGAGCTCGAGGACCAGCATCACATTTCGTAAGGCTCAGATATGACACGAAAGATTTAAGGAACTGCGAGCCTCTCGATAGCATCAACGGAAATTTGGCTTCGAACAGGATAGGAGATTTCACTAAATCCAGTCTAATTTATTTTCTTGCACGAAAGGATTCAACTTCTGAATACTCGGTGATACCGGTCTCTGTTTCCAAATTATGTCTGTGCCATACTGTGCATACTGTGCGTACTAATTTTTCGAAAGGATGTGAAACTTTTTTGCAATTTGGAATAAATCGGAAAAGCCTTAAAGACTTCCCATTACGACAGTAACTGCAATAATACCGACCCGTTTCCATCTTATTTTCGAAGCCGTAGTTCCTGTAAAAGCATTTTTGCCTTTGTTACCAATAGACACAATAGGCCTAATGAATCGAAAGTGACCGCTAACCGGGAGTATATTTCTTTTTGTCGCACGAAGATCTACAAATGAGTCATCCCATCGAAATTGAAAGTAATCATTGCCAGGTAACCAAACCACTCAAGGGTTTTAGTTGCATCTGAGTAGGCCAATGACGGCATAATAGCGTTTTCAAATGCGGAGATCTCTGAGCAGTTTGACAACCACTTTGCCAATTCGAATCCGGCCTCTTGCAAAATCTGAGAAACTTTATCTCAAAGGCTTTACAGGTTCTCAACGCTTCCGACGTCTGTCAACAGATCGTCAACATAAAAATCGTTCTGAATGCCGTTTGCAGCATTTGGATAATTACCTTTTGGCAGGATCCAGTCTTCTTATTATTAGCTTGCAGCTGCAAGGGCAAACTTGTGCACTCTGAACCGAAAACCTTCTGCGCGGCTTAAGGCCGCGAATGACTCCAACGCTTCTTCTTGATATACTGAATTTTCTGCCTAAGCTTTGTTTTCAGAACAGGCCGCAGCACGCCTTGCTGCATTTCTGCAGGGTGGTATCGAATGACTCCAACGCTTCTTCCTGATAGCTGAGATATACTGAATTTTCTGCCTAAGCTTTGTTTTCAGAACAGTTTTATGAACACGATGAAGTTCAGGCGCTTGCTTTATCTGGCAAGCTGACAGAATTTTAAAGAATGAATCTGCGCCGATATGCATGTCCAGTTTTTGGGGTTTGAAGAAGAATGGTTTTGCCAATTTAATATTTTCGGGCACTCTATACTCGGTGTTGTTCACCGCTTAATACAGATGATAACAAAAATATTGTTTTAAAACATAAAATCGGACGACAACTGACTGCTTCCTATTCGCGACCTAACTATTATGTCAATTTTCTTCGTTGCTTGGGCATTAGTTTCACCAATACCCGCAAGCTCAAATTTTGTTCTTCTTTTTTTTATGAACTTTACTTTTATTTATTTAATGGATCTTTTCTTGATTTGGAGACTAACATAAAGTTTACGCATCTAAACATTAAAATTTAACTAACATTATACTAAGACTGTATTCTGGTTGCGCCATGTAATGTCACATCGTAACATTGTTTGCTTGCGGGAGTAGAGTGTTGTTTAACGTAAGCGGCTGCCAGTTTTGCCTATTCAGTGTAACGTGATTGCATTGTTGTTCGTTCATTTTAATTCGCCAATCTGATAGCCATTTTTCAACATCGACCAGATGAAGAGTTAGCTGCGCAGTTGCTCGCATCGGCCATTTTGAGCGACTTAGAATAGCTGTATCATCAGCAAGCGTAGATGTTGGTGGTCGTGTGCTTGTCGGGATGTCTGTTGTGTAAAGGACATATAATGTTGGCCCTAGCACGCTAGGAATTCCAGCTTCAACAGTGAAATCATCAGATATAGCAGTGTTGCAGTGTTGATATTTTGATAATACTCTGTAATTATCTTTAGACTTTAATTGAGCATTTGTTTCCTAAATGTTGCCCTTTACAAGGGGTATTATGAGAAATTTATCCTTGCCAATAAGCTCAATAATTTGGTTAACAAGAACATTGGAACCTCTTTTCTCGTATATAAAGAGGCGGAGTATTTAACTACCTTTTCTCGACTTTAGATCATTCGGCCGCCTCAACCACATAGGAGTCTGCCAAGGAGGAGTTCTGCGTTTCCGAAAAAATAATCCACATATAAATCCGAATATATAATATTGATCAGTATCAATAGTGAAGTCGATTGAGCAATGTCTGTCCGTCCCTCTGTCTGTTTGAACGCTGAGATTTCAGGAACTATACAAAGTTGTGTCCCAACGCAGTTCAAATTTATTTTAGCATCCGGCCACGCTTACTCCAACTCCCAAAAATCAAGAAAAATCGCTGAAATCTTTGGAACTATTAGAGCTAGAAATTTGGAATTATGTATATATACTCTTGAGATGTCAGCGCATCTTATGGTGGTACAAGCCCATTCCTTTGCCTACCAAGCTCGGAAGACGGTTTTTGCATTTTTTAAAAAAGATAATATAGTCGAATGCCGCGATTATAAGATACCCGATACTGTTTTACATAATTTTAAAATATTCATTTTGCTAGTAGAAATTCACAAGGCGCCACCTATTGTCAGAGAAAGCTTGTTGAGTAAATGATAGTGACGTCACAAACCATGTGAGGCCTTATAACCTAAATTTCTTCATAAGTAGCGAAATAATGTTGCAATTTGAAAACTCTTTGGTAAATAGATAGATATTAACAGAAATAAGTTACACAAGGTCGTACGAAGGCATATTATAGACGCCAAAGTTTTCCGCGGTTTGTGGGCGTTAGACTGGTCTTGGCCGAACAAAAACTCGTTAGATGTTGCAGTGTCATTTTCTAAATACGTATTCTTAAGCATAACTTTCTAGCTTTTATAGTTCAGGAGATTTTGCAATTTTGGTTTTCGGGTTTTGTGGGCATTAGGGTGGAGATGGCTTGATCAGACGTGGCCGGATGGCACCTCTTAAATACGTGTTCTTAAACCTATCGCTCTTGCTCTTATAGGTCCCGAGATTTTTGCATTTTCGGTTCTTGTGGGCGTTAGGGTGGACGTGGCTAGATGGGAAAAAATAATTTGCATTTGGGGCATCATAAAAACCTACATGCCTAATCCGAACTTTCTATCCCTTAAAGTTACCCAGAGATCAGCTTTTCTATAAAATGCGATAACCGTCTTTTAAGCTTGGTGGGCGTAAGGGTGGGTGTGGCCGGATAATAGTACCACTATAAGATGCGCTAGCATCTAAAGATTATACATACTGTATTTTAACTTTCTAGCTCTAATAGTTCCTCAGATAAGCGTGGCAGGATTCTGTAATAAACTTGCGTGCGTAGGGACCTCAAGAATCTTCATGCTTTGTATCTCTGATAGTTATTGAGATCTCAGCGTTCATACGGACAGGCCGACAGACGGACATGGCTCAATCGACTTCACTACTTATCCTGATCAAGAATATATATTTTTTATAGGTTCGGATACGCTTTCTTCTACCTGATACTCTACGAGTAACGGGTCTAAACATTTAGGTCATAATTACATTTTCTATATTTTATTACTCCTAGTTTAATTTAATATTTTTGTAGATTGTATACCTTTATTTCGAAATATAATTGTACGAAATTCATATATGTATTTACATGATTCTCCGACACTTCAATTTTGCAATATAGCTGTAAACCAGATTTTTCTATCGCTGCAGTCATACGAAACGAGAAGGTCGTTATAGTCGAGTGCAGCGACTATTTGTAACCCGTCACTCATTTAGCTGATTTAAACAAATATATGCTATGATAAACTGTAAAAAAAAAGTTCCACTTAAAAAAATGTTTCGTAAACCGATGGGGATTCTTAAAAAAAGGAATATTTGAAAAAAGAAACTTTGAACACATCTTTTCCAAATGTCACAATTTCTCATTTTAGAATCTTTAGGCCTAGTCTAAAATTCCCAGCTCTAATAATTCGCGAGAACTAAGCGTTTATACGGAAGGACGAAAAACGACGAAATTTACTTGACGAGTAACGGGTATACAATTATTTTTTTGTATGAGATGTCACAAACTTATATGTATATATTGTATACTAAATGGTACACCGTACATGTGCAATATGTCAAAGACTGTAATATATTGTTTTGTAAGTATTAGACTCACCTCCTTGATCATCAAGGGCTACAAGTGTACGTATCCCTGCTTCCTTGCTCTGATGTGCAGCAAATTGAAATGTAAATAATTTTTAAAAGTGTATAAGTATATATATATATATGTGTTATTATTGTTTATATATGTAGGAAAAATAATTATGTAGTCTAAAAGCTATATTTGTATGGAAGGAGTAAATATATGAAATTTGTATATCCTGACTCCATTACGATTTCATTCTTGTGTAAGTATTTAAATATATTTGGACGAAACTTATTAAATACAAAATATGAGTTATGGCTATTTCGAATTAGTGGAAATTAATAGAATTTAATAGAAATTCGTAATCATCATATATATGTAGCCTCAGTCTCACAAGAGCTGTCACAAAATAGAGATATAAGCAATTCAATTTAAAAATCAAATTAGTGTCGATCGTTTAGATGAACGAAAAAATCGATATATTTTTATGGGAATCGATGGATTAACAAGTTTGGTCACCTGAATACTTATTTTCAATCGATCCAGATATATGTAGGTAAGCGAAAAAGTAATCTTAAAATACTTCTGCATTCCGACCACCAATCTTCCTTAAAAGCAAAAAGAGCAGACAAGCTTGTCCATACCAGTAAATACCAATGGTTATAATAAATACATAAATAAAATAAATTAATCTTAAAATTTAATTTATAGAATTTTATTTTTGTTTGCAACAATATTTGGTATATTTCGTGTTTCCCTACCCATGCTTTTAGTGAAATATGTCTTATTTCATTTATTTTCAATTTTTTGTTTTCGATTTAAAGTGGAATATAGTTGTTCATAATTGAATCGAAAATAATCGATTCCCAAAATGTGGAATTGCTTACAGCTCTATCACAAAAATGGAAGAGATAGAAAAAGTATATATGGATGTATGTGCGATATGTATATTTAACTTCACTAAGAGTAGCCCTAGAAACGATTAAAGCATACATACATACATACATGTACGCAACTAGCAACTGAAATGAACAGTGGATAAAATTTATATTTCGTTTTTAATTTTTTAGTTCTTCAAAGACAAAGAAAATGTTTAAAAGTAACATAAGCTAATTTGAAATGCTTTATTGTAATACTTTTTCATATGTATGTATATATATTAATACTAATTAAAATTCAACAAAGAACATATAAAACCAAGAGGAAACTCTATAGTCGAGTGCCGCTACTATAAGATACCCGTTACTGTAGTACACAATTTTAAGATATTCATTTTGCTAGTGGAAAGGCGCCACCTATTGTCTGAGAAAGCACGTTGAGTTACTGATAGTGACGGCACTGCCCATGTGAAACCGTATAACCTAAATGCCTTCATAAATTGAGAAATAATGTTCCGATCTTTAATAAATCGATAGATTAACAGAAATAAGTTATCAAGGTCAAACGAAGTCATTCATAATAATATTATAGACGCCACAGTTTTCCGCGGCTAGTGGGCGTTATAGTGAGCGTGGCCAGATGCAAACTAGTGGCAAGTTGCAGTGGCATCTCTAAAATACGTGTTCATAACTTTCTATCTCGTATAGGTCCCGAGATTTTTGCATTTTTGGTTTTGGGCGTTAGGGTTGGCGTGGATAGATGGGGGAAAAAAATTTGCATTTGGGGCATCATAAAAACCTAAATGCTTAATCCGAACTTTCTATCTCTAACAGTTACCGAGATATCAGCTTTTCTAGAAAATGCGAAAACCGTCTTTTAAGCCTTGTGGGCGAATGGTTGGTTGTGGAAGGATGCTGAAATAAGCTTGTGCTGAGTAGGGACCTCAAGAAGTTGCATTTTTGGTTTTTCGGGTTTTGTGGGCATTAGGAAAAAAAGAATTCGGATAAAAAAGGCATCATAAAAACCTACATGTTTAACCCGAGATATAAGCTTTTCTAGAAAATGCAAAAACCGTCTTTGGTGAGCGTAAGAGTGGGCGCGGCATTCATTCTTAATCCCAACTTTGTATCTGAAGGATACAAAGGACGGAAGGACGGTAAGACGCTAAAAAAACTGAATTTGAGAAAAGCCTACCAGAGAGCTTAGAATACAAAATTAAAGAGTTTTATATTAACGACAATATTAGTGCCCAGGGCTCAGGAAAAAGGGCAGGCGATGTAGTCTCCAAACGTTTTATGATGACGACAGTTTGTGAAGCATATGCAACTTTTCAAAAAAGAACATCCCACTGATGCGGCTACGTAATTTGCAATTGAGAAGTAAAACGCCCCACAATATGTGTGTTTGCATGTACCATGCTAACTTCGGTTGTTTGGTGGAAAAATGATGCCATTTTTTCCAGCAGTTTCGAAAGCTTTCTTAGCACTATTTGCTGCAAAGTTCTTAGTGAAAATTGCATGACAAGCAATTGTAAGAAGTGCTTAAACGTTTTCATATACGAACTTATTCCGCCCTTATATTCACACAGTATGAATGATGAAGTTAGTTGGCAGAATTGGCGCAAAATTAATAAGACCATGGTTCTTTCCACAACCGATGCAACTCTTTCGTATCTTATTGTTGAGTTGAAAATGACATTTTCATCTTTTAAAACTTATTTTTTTGTCAAAAGAGCCCAGCCAAAATATTTTGATGAAACAAAAGAAAATTTTAAATCAACTGATTTGGTGATTGAAATTGATTTTGCCGAAAATTATAGGCTCACAAATCAAAATGAGATACAAATTGCTCATTTTAGTTATCGACAGGTATTTTTACTTGTGTAGCTTGGCTGCGAGGTGTTAAAAAGTCGTTTGCTGTTATAACCACAATAAGCACGATGTTTTTGTTTTGTGGTGGAGACATCATATGGGCGCTTTTCAAAAATATAATTTTTTTCCGATTTTGAAAAATATTAAGACATCATATGGAGGCTTTTCAAAAATAAGATTTTTTTCTAATGGCTGCTGTCGCAGTTCAAAAATACATTGATAATGTCAAGCCTAGCTGATATAGCAGTATTAATAGAATGTCCTACATTAGAGTGGATTTTTTTGCTAGCTCACATGGGAAAGGTGTTGGAGCAGTAATAAAACGAAAAGTTTGGCAGATGAAGAAATCAAGAGGTATGGGTTTACCTGATGGGTGTAAAACTATTATATTTGTCAACAGATAAAATTGGCAATATATTTTAAAATATGACTTAGACGAAAAATGGAAAGGGGTAGGAAGTATAGATAAGTTCCACTTTTTTTCATCGACTTATTACGAGGTAAAATCAGCGAGGACTTCTTATTCCTTGCAAGAAACCAAAGTTTGCATTAAACAAATTTATTAACATTAAAATAACATAAATAATATATAAATAATCCATCAATCTATATTAATATTAATTTAATGTAAATAAAATTGGAGCTGATGCAAAAATCTCGGGAACTAAAAGAGCTAGACAGTTAGGCTTAGGATTATGTATTTTAGAGGTGCTACTGCAACTTTCCACAAAGTTGCATCCTGCCACACCTGCTCTAACGCCTACAAACAGCGGAAAACTGTGGCGTCTATAATATAACTATGAATGCCTTAGTTTGACCTTGTATAACTTATTTCTGTTAATATATATCGATTTACCAAAGATTTTTCAAATCGGGACATTATTTCGCCATTTATAAAGAAATTTAGGTTAAAAGGCCTCACATGATTTGTGACTCTGAATTCGCTGAAATTGGCGTTTGAATTGGTTGACCTCACTTGACTTCTGCAATTATCTTCTAAATGAAAAAATACCCAACATCAATCTTTGCAGCAATGAAAGAGGTGATAAATAGCAATACATTAAGCATATTATTTGAAAAAAAAAATCGTTTCCTTTTTACCGTTTTTATAACCGTTACTCGTAGAGTAAAAGGGTATACTAGATTCGTTGAAAGGTATGTAACATATAGAAGAAAGCGTTTCCGACCCTATAAAGTATAGTATCTTGATCAGTATCAAAAGCGAAGTCGATTAAGCCATGTCCCTCTTTCCTTTTGAACGCTGAGATCTCAGGAACTATAAGAGATACAAAGTTGAGATTAAGCATGAAGATTTTTGACAACCATACACAGCACAAGTGTATTCTAGCATCCTGCCTCGCCCACTCTATCGCCCACGAAAAAATAAAATACCTGAAATCTCAGGAACAAGAGAGAGAGCTAGAAAGTTAAAATTTAGTATGTATAATTTTGGGATGTCAGCGCATCTTATGGTGGTACCATTATCCGGCCACACTCACTCCTACGCCCACCAAGTTCAAAAGACGCTTTTCGCATTTTCTAGGAAAGCTGATATCTCGGTAACTGTAAATGATACAAAGTTCGGATGAAGCACGAAGGTTTTTATGATGCTGGCAATGTGAATTGTTTTTTTCCGATCAAGCCACTCCCACCTTAACTCCCACAAAACCCGAAAAACCAAAAATGCGAAAATTTCGGGAACTATAAAAAGTTGTGTTTAAGAACACGTAATTAGGAGTTTTATATGGCCACGCCCATTCTAACGCCCAAAAACCACGGAAAACTTTGGGGTTTATAGTATTATTACGAATGCCTTCGTTTGACCTTAATTATCTTATTTCTGTCAATCTCTATCGATTTACCAACGAACTTTAAAATCGAAACATTATTGCGCTATTTATGAAGAAATTTAGGTTATAAAGCCTCATATGCGCAGTGACGTCACTATCGATAACTCAACATGCTTTCTCCGACAATAGGTGGCGCTTTGGGAATTTCCACTAGCACAATGAATATTTTAAAATTGTGTAAAACAGTAACGGGTTCTTATAGTCGCGGCACTCGACTATAGCGTTTCCTTTTGTTTTACTTTGAATGCGTAAGAATGTCCCGTCCTCGATTTTGGAAATGCATACATATACATATGTATTTATGTATGTAAAAACTTAATTATCAGAACGTGTACAGTTATTCAATAAAGTATTCGTTGCTAGGTACTACATGACTAAATGAATGTTTTTCTTAATGAAAGAGTAAAAATGGTTTACCTAAGTTTTGGTTTTGAATTATCACTATTTTAACATTCAAAATATAACAAAAGAATTAAGAAACAAGGTCGATTGCTGCGTTTTTCATGGAAAAACAGAAAAACTATGAAATCTCACATCAAAAAAGTATGTACATATGTACATATGTATTTTTATTATAAAAAATATGGCCAAATAACTCATTCTTGTTTATACAGTCAGCACACAATTTATTTGTACACCTCAGATTTTCAAGCTTATTCTTTAATATCTCGAGAAATTGACGGAAATTAATATGTGATTTCTCATATGAAATATATTGCGAGCGTATGCATACATGTTATTACGGAAATTATCTTATGTTTAAGATAAAACTTGTTAATTTTTTGTTAAAAATATGTGCTTGAAATGTATAAGTTAATAATGCAACGGTGATCTCATCGTCTGACGACGACGGATGGCACACATAGTCTTTTGACGAGCGCTGGTCAACGGCCGTGATCGGTGCCAATTATAGGGTTACGATTAAGCTCTCTCTTTCTTATGTTAATCCGTCGTAAGCTGACATCCAAAAAATAAAGGCACCTCTTCTAAGTCGGCCTCCCTACAATAACCCCATATGGGTTGTACGTAAAAAAGGCACCGACGCCTGGGGATCGCCTAATAAACACATAGTACTAGATTATAGAAAATTTAATTTGAAAATATACTGTTAAATTGGGGAAGCCCAAACTTTTCATTACCCTCGACCTTAAGTCCGGATATCACCAGATAGAACTTGAGGAATTGGTTAGGGAGAGAACTTCTTTTTTGGTCAACGGAGGTAAATACGAGTTCTGCCGCCTACATTTCGGACTAAAGAATCCCTCATGCATTTTTCAAAAGACAATAGAAGATGTTCGTTATGGGCTTTTAGAAACTGAAGTCTCATGTTGGCCATATTGCGGATGTTTAAAAGAGCTTGGAGAACGCCAGCATGCGAGTGCCTCTGCAAAATTCACATTTTTTTTTAAAAGAATATGACGATTTCCTTGGATTTGTTGTTAGATACTAGGATAAGCCAGGACAAGGTAAAAGACATCAAGTAATTTAAACATTAAGATTACTATCGATGCTTCATCAAATATGTCACCTTTGACAGAGCTACGGAGTGAAGGTGAAAGCAAATACCGTTCAAAGGGCATTTAGGTGAGCTTTGATAAGCCATACTTTGAAATACATACTTAGAAATATCCTTGCTTCAGAGGACGTTGTCCATTTGATTTTACAACTGATGCTTCATTCTTTGGCATGGGTGCAGTCTTTTCTCAGGGAAATAGCCCTATAACTATGATATCCAGATCGCTAAAAGATAGGGAATTAAATTATGCTACGAACGAAAGGGAGATACTTGCAATTGTATGCGGCTTGGATAGTCTCTGTCACTACCTACATCAGCCCTTATATTTGCGGTATCTGAATAATATCCGAGTCCTATCCACGCATTGAAAAAAGTGGTAGGGAAAGAAAACTGGGTGGCAGACACTTTGTCGCGACAAGGTATTTACTCTTTGCTAAGCTCAGCGGAGTCAGATCGAGCAACTATTCACAGTGAAGTGTTGATACTTTTGTCCTTGCGGCCACGAAAAGCCACTTAAGCCAAATCATATTAGCGGAGGCGTCCAAGGCATATAAGTAACTATTTATAGTGCTAAGTACTGAGAATCGACATCAAATTGATTTTTCTGATTGGGAGACATTAGTGGACTTAGTGAAAGACGTAGTAACGCCCAATGTCGTGAATTCCATTCATTGTAAGCTTCCAGTCTTGGCCCGTATTCAAGATAGTCTAGTTCGGCTAATACTGTTACTGATGTTATTGCATGGTTTGGGTGGCGGACGTTATCAAACCAGACGAGCAAAAAGAAATACTAGTTGAGAAGCATAACGGGGCTCACAGAGGTGCTCAGGAGAATATTTAAGTTAAGCAACTAAGAGTTATTTATTGCTGTGAATTAAATAAACCGGGGCAAATTTCCAAATTTTATACCGAGTTTAAATCAAACTAAAACCAAAACAAGAGGAAACGCTATAGTCGAGTGCCGCGACTATAAGATACCCGTTACTGTTTTACAAAATTTTAAAATATTATTTTGCTAGTGGAAATTCACAATGCGCCACCTATTGTCAGAGGAAGTATGTTGAGTATGCTTATAGTGACGTCACTGCCCATGTGAGGCCTTATAACCTTAATTTCTTTATAAATAGCGAAATAATGTTTCAATTTGAAAAATCTTTGGTAAATCGATAGATATTAACAGAAATAAGTTACACAAGGTCAAACGAAGGCATTCATAATAATATTATAGACGCCACAGTTTTCCGCGGTTTGTAGGCGCTAGAGTGGGCGTGGTGGGATGCAACTTTGTGACAAGTTGCAAAGACATCTCTTTAATACGTTTTCCTAAGCAAAATTGTGTAGCTTTTATAGTTTTCAAGATTTTTGCATTTTTGGTTTTTCGGGTTTTGTGGGCGTTAGAGTGGGCGTGGCTTGATCGAAAAGAACCAATTCGCATTGGGAGCATTTTAAAAACCTACATGCTTGATCCGAACTTTCTATCTCCTATAGTTACCGAGATATCAACTTTTCTAGAAAATCCGAAAACGGTCTTTTGAGCCTTGTGGGCGTATGGGTAGGTGTGGCCGGATAGTAGAACCACTTTAAGATGCGCTAGCATCGAAAGATTATAATTTCTGAATTTCAACTTTCTAGCTCCAATAGTTCCTGAGATTTCAGCAATTTTAGTTTTTTGCGATTTGTGGGCGTTAGAGTGGGCGTGGCAAGATGCTGTAATAAACTTGCGCTGTCCCGGGACCTCAAGAATCTTCATGTTTAATCTCAACTTTGTATCTGTTGTAGTTCCTGAGATCTCAGCGTTCATACGGACGGACGGACGGACGGACGGACGGACGGACGGACGGACAGACGGACATGGCTCAATCGACTTCGCTATTGATCCTAATCAAGAATATATATACTTTATAGGGTCGCAAACGCTTCCTTCTATCTGTTACATACTTTTCAACGAATCTAGTATACTCTTTTACTCTACGAGTAACGGGTATAAAAACAAACCAAATCAACTCCGTAACAAAACCACGCCGAATGCAGTAAAACGCATAGGAAACTAAAGGAACCAAAACAAAATAAAAACGGCTAATAAACCCGCCGCTGCTCATCCGTATTTGTCTTTGGCTGCTTGGCCAAACATCCTGCCCCCATTGAAGGCTGGCTCTTCAACAGCGTCCTTGAGGAGCAGCAGGCACAACCTTGACAACGCAAACCTGTCGTTCCAACAACTGCCTTTATTACGGCAACACGGTTCAGTTTTACAGAGGGTGGTCGAAAGACTGCCCTTGTTGATCAAAACGCTGCAGCTGCCAGCCTCCAATGGGCACATCATTGCTGCAGCGATTTACAAATCCAGTGAGACCTTGATGTCCAAGAGGTCCTGGTTTTCCTGCAGTTGATGGATCATCTCTTCCCGCAGTCGTATAAGCTTCTTCTCGAGCTGAGCCACCTCTTGGCCGTGACGCTCGCGATTGTTATAGAGTTCCAATTCACGTACGCGACCATTGAGAGCGGTATTTAGACTGTCAATACGAACACGAATCGACTGCCACTCTTCAATGGACTTGTGCATAGAAATGGATGTGCGTGCAGCTGCTTCTTGCAGAAGACGGACTTTATCCTCGTATAGCGTTTTGATAATTCGCAGCTGATCCTCATACTGGGAGTGCAGCTCCTGTAGCGACTGCTTCAACTTGCCATCATACTCGAAGCTGAGGCGTCCGTTGATTTCGCTGTTCTCTGTCTGGCGGAAGTGAGTGGATCTGATCCTTAAAAGATAGTTCCTCACGCAGGCTCTGAGTGATATTTTTAAAGTCAAATCGCGACCGTGTCTCCTGCTCTAGAATGTTGCGCGTGTCCTCGACACGATCATGCACCGATCGGCATTGGCCAGGTTGAATTTGCTCAGTTCATTGAATCGCGACTCGCGATTCCCTCGGCAGTGCTGCGTTTCTTGGTTTTCTTGTCTAGACGGTTCTTCAGTTTCTCGTTTGATGCTTGCTATCGATTTTGCAATATCCCTTGCGTATCATCCTAAATAAGATGTGTCTCCAGCAGCTCAGTCTCAAACATGTTCTTGATATTGGTATGGTGGTCTGCTCCTCGATGCTGAGGCAGAAATTCTCTGTCTCAAAGTTACGCTCCCGGTCAATATAGGTGGCCAGACGATCGGTTAGGTTCTGCAGCTCAACCCTCTCAGACAGACAGACGAAGGTGGGTAAGGGGAGGGTTGGTGCTCAGGGGGTTGGACGCCGCTGGTGAAGCGGCCAAAAGAGGTTTCCCTGGTGTGCATCTATCCAGAAACTACACATCCAAAGCGCTTCTTCTGCACATGAAGCAGACCGTCTCCTAGTTGGATTTGCCCAACTGAATGCGGATCAAAAAACAGGCTGGCTCCAAGCTGCAAATCCACACGCTGCGCTCTGTGGAAGTTACGATCTGCCAGAGCCATATTTGCCCTCCAGTTGGAGACATCTATGTTTAGACCAGGTTGACGCTCTACGAAGTGAGGAACTTTGAGCAAGAAGGCACAGCATGTGCGCCGGCGGCGCATTAAGGAGCATGCACGAATGAATATTAAATGGCCTACGTCTGCTCACTTGATCCGCTGGCAGATGCGGAGCTAAATCCAGGCAAACCAAGCCATAGATCCCCAAGGCAAGGATGCAAAGGATCCCGGCTCGACTACTCTTAGCTGCAGGATCTCGTTGATGTGAGCCTGAAATATTAACCGTCGAATACTAAAACGGTTGCGCAAAAACTCAAGGGCAACAACATAATTCGCGTTAGTACTCTTCACCGCTCTGACAGTCTCAAAGGCTGACTCCCGCTAACATGAAATGAGCCACCTGAGCTTCTCCATCTTGGTCAAGTGAGGATGGCTGTCAATCGTCGTCTTAAACAGGGCGCAGAAATCTGGCCACTCGCCAGAGCCATGAGAAATGAGTATGATATGGAGTGGGTGAAATACCAGCACCACTGGTGCCATCCAATATCGTAGAGTGAATGTCGACATGCACATGCAATTAAACTGATCACAACAATCAAAACGGGCTGCGATCACGTCGGGGTCACAGAAAAGTTGAGCAAAAAAGAGTTTTTAATTGCTGTAGAAAAAATAAACCGGGACAGTTTAATATCCAAATTTTATTCCGAGTTCTAATTAAAACCAAGTCAACTCTGCAACAAAACCACGCCGAATGCAATAAGTACAAGATTAACAACAAAAGCTTTGAGGTATAGCAGTTCAAAACTACAAATGCTACCAAAAGCGCGTGCGGTACAAAGTAACAGTAAAGCGCATGCGAAAAAACAAAATATAAGCTGCTGATAAACCCGCCGCTGCTCATCCGTCTTTGTTTTTGGCTGCTTGGCCCAACAACTATTATTTTTCAAAAAAGGCTAAAATAGCGGCTGAAATCGTTCTAAACTGCAGGATTTTTCGGAAGGCAAAATATAATAGGCACTCCTTAAAACAGGAATTAGGAATTACCCCAATACCATCGCGGGTGGAAGAGATGTTACACATGGATATTTTCTCAACAGGGAGAAAGTCCTTTCTCACTGCTGTTGATAAATTCAGCAAATTGGAGGTGGTCCAGCCAATAGCATCGCGTGCTATATTGGATATGAAAATTCCAATACGTCATCTTATAAATCTTTTCCCTAATGCTAGGTTGATAATGAGGCAGCGTTTAACTCCGAAACTATACGATCCATGCTGAAAAATCAGTACTATATCGATTTAGGAAATGCCCCACCTTTGCACAGTATGTTAACTGAACAGGTGGAAAAATCCCAAATACTCTAATAGAAATTTCCAGGTGTCTAAAATTAAAAAGGAAAATAGACAATGTCTCGCATTTATTCCTTCAGGCGACAATAGAGTACGATAGGTCAATACACTTTGTCATTAATAGGAAACCTGTTGAAATCATCCATGCTAGTGCTGACTTTGCTACGATTAAGCTCTTACTCTTTTATGTTAAACAGCTCTGAGCCGACAGCCAAGAATAAAGCCACCTCTTCTAAATCGAGTGTATTTTTTTGTCAATCACCGTAATAGTAATAGCCGAAGGCACGACCCGGCTACTAGCTTACTAGAAAATTTTCAGTAGCATCATCGTCACTGATCATGGGCACCACCTTGTCTCGATCGGTGCTCTTCCTCGGTACACGAGAGCAGATGCACCTACCGAATGACCAGCCGTTGTGTGCAGCAACTTTCCGCAACGGAACACAGAACCAAGACATTCGTATGCAGCACGTGCCACTGCCTAACTTCCTTCAAGAGGTATTAATCTACAAGTCACGTTCAACCACAATATCGTTTACAATCGCTTACTATATTTACCCTTTATTCGCGAACCTGCAATGCTGGTCCGTCGATCGTACGTAGTATACTATTCCGATATCAATTTCTTTCGCCCCTCTCTTTTCAAAATCAGCTGATATTCTTTTCCCTTCTGTTTTGCTATGCAATCTTGGTCTTGTTTTGCTGAGACTAATATTTCTCCGTCCAAATCCTGAGCTCCTGGCATCTTATCTCAGATCAGCCTGTTAAACATTAATTGCGTAGGAGCAGCACCTGTAGTGCTATGCGGAGTTACATTAAACATAAACAAAAATGTTGTATCTCATCTTTATAGTTATTTTTCTTTTGTTATGCTATCTTTGACCACTTCACTAGCATTCTGATTAATTACTCTACATCACCATTTGCCTGAGGCTAGTAAGGCAAAGTTCTGATCAGGTCTATACCACAAACCTTGCATTATCCTTTAAACTCACTACTGAATCTTTTCAGCTGCAAGATATATACGCAAGATCGCGTAAAAAGATGATTACTAAGGCCAGTGGAGTGTTCTGTTAAGACATTTATACTTCAAAATAAAAAGTTAATTTAAACATAAAAATACGCAATATAAAAAATAATCCTCGAAATATTGAAGCAATTATTCTTCCAAAACGTATGAAGGCTTTTAATATCGTTGATCTTTTGAGTTTTGTGTGCGTATGGGTGGGTGTGGCCGAATAGTAGTACTACTGTAAGATGCGCTGGTATCTAAAGATTATACATTCTGAATTTAAACTTTCTAGCTCAAATAGTTCCTGAGATTTCAGCTATTTTCCGTTTTTCTCGATTTGTGGGCGTGGCAGGATGCTGTCCCGGGGTCTCAAGAATCTTCATGCTTAATCTCAACTTTGTATCTCATATAGTTCCTGAGATCTCAGCGTTCATACGGACGGACGGACAGACGGACATGGCTCAATCGACTTCGCTATTGATCCTGATCAAGAATATATATACTTCTTAGGGTCCTTCTATCTTTACATACTTTTAAACGAATCTTTTACTCTAAGAGTAACGGGTATAAATATTGAGATGAAAAGAAAATTAATAGGACTAAATCCATTCTTGGATATTAACGGAAGAGTTTTAAGAGTTGGAGGTATCATCCAATAATTCTTAATCTTATGCGAACTATATTCAGCGTCATATTTGAATATTTAAGGAATATCTAAAAACAGTGGCAAATTACAGATGAGGAATTTATGGGAAATTTACCTAAGCTTAGAATTACTATGGTTCATTCATTCTTAAATACAGGGTAAACCATGATGGCCCTGTCATATAAGATGCTCAAAAGGTCGAGGCCAAAAAGTTATACAAGCTATTCATATAGAGTTATGAGTGAAC